>NC_137674.1:15546757-15731757 GCF_963989245.1 Nansenia antarctica
CAATTATTTGTGCTAGTTTCCTGCAATTTTACATGTTGTTCATAATAAACCAGCACAAGAAATGAAAATAATTTACATTTTATAAAACAAGAAAACAAATCAGACAATATATCATATTTATGAAATCTTAATAAACAAATACAGTAGCCTACAGACTCTAAAAGAAAAATTGGCCCCATCAACAGGACTCAGCCCCTTGGTCAGCAGCAGAAAGACCCATGGTCATCATCTTATATACAGTGCATTGCTCATAGATGGCTATCATGTTATACAGTACATACCAGGGTTTTTCCTGGGTCAGAATTTGATTTGATTTGATTTGATTTGATTAATTCATGCTTGCAGTGGAGCCAAGGCCCCACTGAAAAACTGCAGAACTTACATAGATATGACACACAATATTAGCAGCACAACAATTACACAACAATTTTCAAGTTAAAAAATATTTCAAGGCGGCAAAGCAAGGGCAGGTAGCAGTCATGGTAGCCATGCTGTATTATGTGTGAGTCTAGATATTGTCATTGTACAGTCTAACTGCAGTATGCAGGGTTGATGGGCTTGGTGGGTGATTTTGTAACTGCAGTATGCAGAATGAGGGCTTGGTGGGTGATTTTGTCCACATTTTTTTTTGAGGGACCCCCAATTGTTGTATTTGTATTGTAAATTGTAATTATTAATAATTATTATTAATGTACCTGATTATGTTACAGTAGAGAAACAAAAAACAGTGTGAGACACTGTCATGAGGCCCAACAGTATCATGGTGCAGATATTCAGTTGTGTGTTTAGGTTGAACACCCATTGCAGCCTGTATCCATACATCAAGTTCATCTTGAAATTCCATAAAACGTTTAATTTTTGGTTCATACCAGTCCGTCTGGTCGTACCCTTTCTCCTCCTCATAAACCATACAAATCCTGTCCTAAGTATGCTCCACTGTTGATGTTAATGTAGGCATTATACTGTTTTAAAACATACTTTGACACGTGTATGTATTCAATTCCACACTTGATTTATTAAAAAGCACACACGCACAACTGCTAAACCATGTACATAAATAAACAAAACTGATCAATTAAAGCTTGTTTGTATGTCTTTGAACTAAAAGAAAACGTGCATATTTAAAACAATTTGCAACAGTGTTACAACATGAATTAACAATTTCATTGTAAATAATCATAATCATAATCATCAACATCAAAACAAAAAAGGCTTGAACTATTTAACTTTATGTGTAATGAATCTAAAATATATAAAAGAAAAATATATAATAAAAAGAAAAATATATAATAATTAACTTTCCCACGATATATATATATATATATATATATATATATATATATATATATATATATATATATATATATATATATATTTTTAGATGCACCTGTATATTTTTGTTCAGTGTAATATCTATAGATGGCGTCACCAGTGTACAGGAAGTAGTGGGCAGGGGCAATAGTTGTCTCATGCTATGCCTGAAGTGATCTTATATACAGCTGTGAAGGGGTGCGATTCTACTCCACTTTCATCTTTCAGACTTGACAGTCTAATCCAACTTTAAACTGCTATTATGTACAGTATTAGCAAGAACGATAGTTGGACAGGCTGAAGCAATATTATTCATACTAAAAATAATAATATGAATAACACAACGCATCATAAATACATTCATTAATACAACCGACAATAGTTCATGAGTTTAGAATTATAAGGCTCTATCTCCGTTTAGGGCAGTTCATAGATATTGAGCGTCAACGTTTTTACATTCCATTATGTTTTATGGGATGGAACCTTTGTATTTTAAGAATTACTAACTCAAAAATGTCAACATTAAAAAAAAATAACACCACACAGGCATTAATAAACACCTAATGGATCAGATTATGTAAAAAAAAAAAAACTCAATTTTGACAAAAATGGAGATAGAACCTTATAATTCTAACGTCACGAGTTCACTATTGATATAGTCCAAAATAGTCAAAGAAACGAAAGAAAGAAACAAAAACAATTGTTTTTACATTTTGCTACGAGCATTTCTTGACAGGCGAACATGTGGCTAATAGGGGGTCCTATCGGTGCAGGATGTGATAGGTGGAGATCTCGTTCCATTGCAGTCTCCTTCAGCTCGCCCTCCAGCCAGTGACGTCCAAGGCCCCACGATCTGAATTAAAGTCACTTTAGTTTACCGCTAGCTTCCACTTTTAACCGGTAAGTGACAACACCGATATGTTTTTCATAAGTGACATACAAATGCATTGCGGTGCATGGCCGTGCTTTCCTTATATCATGCTTGACGCATTGTACCCTAGCTAACCGGTTAGCTTTAACTAGCTAACGAGCTGAACATGCAGAAGGCCTTCAGCTAAGAGACAGGACAGCTCCCTGCTAACAGGCTCAACATTGGGATGGCAGATTACATGCAGATTCAATTGACCAGAGAGCTAGCTGCATGAAGTCCTGGTGCATTGACAGTTACAGATCGTGGGTGGCATAATGGTGTGTGGAAAAAGTAATGCGAAAGTTAGTAGTCTGTTGGGCAATTACAGCTTAGCCAGTTACCCAACCAACCAACCATGCTCCCTCTTATATAGCTGCTTCATTAGCTAATTGGTTCAATTTGACATTCTAACGTTATGTGAACTGTATAATGACGAATGTGATCATCTGGTTGCAATTGCATTTGCCATGTCGAGCTAATGTAGCTAACACTGTCCAAATGGCTTCCCTCTCTTAACCTTGCCCACTTTGTTCTGGCAGATCTTTGCATTGTTGTCGCATTGGTTGCTAGATTGCTGATGTTTCCATTCAGTTGCATACAAGTGCCATAGAGCTCCTACTGTCAATCAGTAGATAAGACACCACACACGTCAATTATTGTCTGATGTTGCTCCCCTTATGCCAAACAAAAGCAACTGAGTTTAAACTCAAATGTTATTAGATTATTTATGAAAGTGAGACTGTTGACATGTCAATATCTGAACTTCCATGGAGGACTGGACATTCCTTGCGGCATAGACTAGGGTGATGGCCAATGTCAAATTGTCACTGTAGTTTATGCAGGCCTATACTTGCTCAGCTGGTATGGCAACTGCAGCTTGCCACCATCTAAGCAATGTCCTCAACTCCTGTATAATCCTTGGTGTTTAAAAAAAATATTAACCTTGAATATGACAAATTGTTTTGCGATCGTGTAGCCAACACCCTTTATCAATGTCCAAGAAAAAGCTTCCTTAACTAAAATAGGAAGACCTTTGAATTGCCTCAATTTTTTTTTTTTTAAATAACCTCCCGTGTATTGATGGACAGGCAGTGGAATAGCATGCGTGTATATAATATATATTATAGGTTAGATGGGAATGCTTTGCTTACCATGGACCTCTTGGAATGGTTTTCTCCACTCTTGAATGAGTCACATAGGTGTGTTCCTGTGGTAGTTAAGATTAGCCAGCTATGCAGAGTCATGCAGTTACACTGGCCACTTATCAAACCCAGGCAGATCATCTGCCAGTTGCAAGGAAAGTAATGCACTGGTTGATAGAAATGGTTCCAGGCATGCTACCACACCCATTAATGTGTTACAGGGGCAGTGGTAGCCTAGAGGTTAGAGAGGTCGGCTACTAATTGGATGGTCGCTGGTTCGATCCCCATCTCAGGAGAGAGCTGCATGTGCCCTTGAGCAAGGCACTTAACCCCTGATTGCTCCAGGGGTGCTAACTATGGCTGACCCTATGCCTAGAGCAAAAAATACCAAATTCCAACAATTTACTGACAAGTTGAATGCATTTAAAAATCATTAAATGATTAGATAGTACCGGTGCATACCAATACTTAGATAGTATTGGTAAAAAGATCTAATTTAGGCTTAAAGGCCAGGAGGACTTAAGGAGGAGCCCAGCCCCAAATAATTTGTCAGTCGAGAAAGTTGTCAGCTCCAACTTGCCATCTGTAAGAGAGCAGGAAAGAGCAGCAGGAAAGATCATCGCTGATCCTTCTCACTAGGGCTGCACGATTAATCGATTTTAAATCGAAATCGCGATTTGAAATTATGCGATTAGCTAATCGCAAAGCCTGCGATTTGCCTGCGATTTTTTTTTTTTTTTTTTTTTTTTTTTTACTTTTTTTTTTTTTTTTGCTATTTAGCTGACGCTTTTAATCCAAAGCGATTTACAATTACGAATTACAGGGACATTCCCCCTGGAGTAACTGAGGGCTAAGTGCCTTACTCAAGGGCACACTAGTAGTGGTGTGGTTTCAGGCGGGATTTGAACTCACACAACCTTCCGATCACAAGTCCAACTCACTAGACCACCACTACCCGTATGGGATACGTCATACAGCGCGTCGGATTCAACGTCAATGAACGTCAACGTCAATGAACGTCAACAATGAACGTCAACAATGAACGTGAACGTCAATGAACGTCAACGTCAATGAACGCACACCAACAACATCGCACGTGAAACGCCCACGTTTCGGTAGCTAGCAATAGCAACATTCATGGTGGATAATGGCTTCAGCAGAAGTAGTTTGATGGTATCATGTGGTAATGCTCTCTGAAAATAGATAGATTCATCCAATCACCTGCCAAGTATTTTTTGAAAGTACCTGCCCTTTTCCAAACAGCTTCCAATTAAGCTTTCCTAGATGGTTGTGTGAAACAAACCACCTGAGTCAGGTTAGTAATGCTCCATCACATGTTTTAATCTGAAGCTTGATTTTAAAGCAACCCAACTTTAAAGCAACCCAATGTAAGTTTAGTTCTTTCACTCGTAGCTCGGGCTGTGGGGGTGCTAGAGGAGGGAGCCTCTAAGTCCCCTGAAGACGTACAAACAAACTGCACGTTGATACGACCTTCCTAGCCGGAGATATGGCCACACTTTACAAAAACGTTTTTTTTTTTTTTTTTTTGCTATTTAAAAAAATAATAATCGCAAATTAATCGCAATCGCGATATCTGTCCAAATAATCGCAATTCGATTTTTTCCCCAAATCGTGCAGCCCTACTTCTCACCCCGTCACCACCTCTCCCAAAGACTTCCATCCGGCCTCACGAACAAGTCCCCTACCTGTTGTTGTTGTTTTATGTCCTATGCACCAACCTCACCAAGTCAATTTCCTGTATGTGAAAATATACTTGGCAACAAAAAGAATTCTGATTCTACTTTGAAGATTTTGCATTTTGTTACCTTGTTTTCAGACTTGGTTGTGCAGGTTTGTTTTTAAAAAAAATAAGGCCATTTTGTTATGGATAATATTTTCATTTTTCTACCTCTGCAGGTAGAATGGCTGTGCCTCCATCATATGGTGATCTGGGAAAATCTGCCAAGGACATCTTCAACAAAGGCTATGGTACGTACCAGCTGTACTGAAGTGTTATAAAAGACTGGGATAACCAGTGGTAGGCAGGTCAACCCTGTTTTGACGATTTCTGGGAAATAACATTAAAACTGTAAAATCATAATATGTAACAATAGTATTTGCATCAAAAAGCAAATTTAAATCTCAAACTCACTCTAAAACAGCACTTTATATCCTTAAAATAATGATTTTGATTTCTCGCTACGATTCCTGTTTTCTTCCTGTTCGCCGGGTCAGTTGCCCATTTCAATACAACGTTTTTTGTTATTCAACTGTTCAGTCATTTAGACAATATAATAATAATAATAATTTTGCCATTTAGCAGACGCTTTTATCCAAAGCGACTTACAATTACGAATTACAGGGACATTCCCCCTGGAGTAACTGAGGGCTAAGTGCCTTACCCAAGGGCACACTAGTATACACACAATATAGAGATATATATACACAGTAAAATTAACAGATTTAAATATTATGTTTGATTAGCTTCCATTTACGTTAAACCAGACCTGAAAACCGCTAACGCAACAAAAAGCTCTTCACCACCTAGCGGCAGACAGGTTTGAATTCTGAGTGAAGCAGTCTCACTGGAATGAATGGAAATCATTCATAATATTGATCAAGCTATTTCATCTTCTCTTTTCAAGAGCATTTATTTTTCTCTATATGCCCATTTTAGCTAGTCTTGGACTTAATATACGCCACTATATATTACTTATGGTATTTCTAAATATCACACACATGCAGTGTTGCCCCTCTGACAGCAAGTGGATTCCCACAACTTGGATCTGAATCTGTCTCATTATGTCTGAGGCATTCATAAGCTTTTTGAAGATAAAATATATTTATAAACATGCCTTTAGTTCAAATAGAGTACAGAGGTACATGTCTACTTTAAGATCCTGAATGAAAATGGTGCATACTGTATGTACACACACTCTCTGGCCACATCATTAGGTACGGGTTGGACCCCCTTTGCTCCATATTGACATTATAGCATCACGCAGTTGCTGCAGATTTGTTGACTGCACATCCATGATGCGAATCTCCCGTTCCACCACATTCCAATTGTGCTTTATTGGATTGAGATCTGTCATGAATTGTCTGAATTGTCATGTTCAACAAACCCGTTTGAGATGATGTGAGCTTTTTTAGTTACTGTTGCCGTTCTATCAGCTCGAACCAGTCTGGCCATTCTCCTCTGACCTCTGAAATACTCAAACCAGCCTGCCTGGCACTAACAACCATGCCATGTTCAAAGTCACTTAAATCACCTTTCTTCCCCATTCTGATGCTTGGTTTGAACTTCAGCAGATCGTTTTGACACTGTCCACATGCCTAAATGCATTGAGTTGCGAGCAGTTGAAAAGGTGTACCTAATGAAGTGTACCCAGCTCGAAAGCGGGACTATTGCAAAGTATGCTGTACAGAAATGTTCCGGCTGTTATGTTGCAGCCTGGCTAGCGTGGCTCTGAGTGAGAGGGTTTTGCTGGGCGAAATGCCCCAAACCCAAAATGTTAGACAAGACATTGACCAAGACACTCATATAAAATTTGGCTTGTGGGATTTTAATTCCACAGCTGGCCATCGAGGTCAAAGTAAAGCAAAAATTATTCTGCTCAACTGCTTTTTGTTGGCCTAGACAATGATAGAATATTCTTTGCTTCCTATTTTTAGGCTTTGGCCTGGTGAAACTTGATGTCAAGACCAAGTCTGCCAGTGGTGTGGTAAGTTGTTAACTTATAACTGCAGAGACAGACATGTGTAATAACGACATGATAACATATGCATGTTGTTTAATGCCGCATTGTGTTTATTAACCCTTTGTTCTGTTGTCTTATACAGGAGTTCAAGACCGCTGGTTCCTCCAACACTGACACCAGCAAAGTGGCAGGCAGCCTGGAGACCAAATACAAGAGGTCTGAGTACGGCCTGACCCTCACAGAGAAGTGGAACACTGACAACACCCTGGGAACAGAGATCACTGTTGAAGACCAGGTGTGAAAACCTCATTGTTTAGTTGCACAATCCACATTTTATTCAATGAGGTTTGATTCAAACTAAATGACACTGTCATACTGTATGATATATTTTAATGTTTGCTATTTGTAATTGAAGTATGTTTTATATGTTAAATGTTATTTGTAATGTATGTTTTAAATGTGGACCCCACTAAAAGTAGCTCATGCCTATGGGTATAGCTAATGGAGATCCTTACTATAAATAAACAATAAATAAATAAACACTGCTCTATTATATATATAGAGAGAGCTCAATTCTATGAACATTCAATGTAGCCCAGACACTGTAGATATTTAGTAGCTCTTTGTTCATGTTTCCGTCAGATTGCCAAGGGCCTGAAGCTGACCTTCGATACAACCTTCTCGCCAAACACGGGGTAAGGATATTGACTATTGCCAACGCAGAGGCCTGCAGTAATACTCGAGCTTTCCTTGCCTGTTCTAGTAGGCTCTATGGTATAGATACATGGCCTCCCTATACGGCTGGCGTTGGCAACATGATCCATGCTGCACATGCTTGTGGGTGCTAGAGGTTGGGGTCACGGTCAAATGAGCCTTGTCCTAATATGGAACACCTTGTCAGAGAGGTATCAGAATTATTATGAGCTTGTTGTTTCTCATGGCCTTCCCAGAGGCCCAGCCAGACCACGTAGTATTGGCTTTCTGCGAAGTGTAAATCATGTGAGGAATATGACACGTGCCCAGCGGAGGTGTCTCCTTTCGTGTTGTGGGGGAGGGAGGGGGGAGGGAGGTTGGGGGGTGGGTGGGAGGAGTCTTCACGTTGACCCTGCATGTCCATTCATGGTTAATAGCATCATGCTGCTCATGCTAGCTGTTAATAACTGGGCTCAGTAGCATTACCACAGAGTCTAGTCATTTCTCCCTAATGCTGCGGTGTCTGTGTCAGTGCACTGTGGTTATGTGTGAAAAGGCATGACTTAAGAATTATTGTAGTGAGGACTGTCAAATATGAATCATGAATACAGAAAATGATGTTAAAGCAGGGTAGAAAGTAACCAATTGTTGTTTTTTTCTCACCCATCAACAGCAAGAAGAGTGGCAAAGTTAAGACTGCCTACAAGCGTGAGTTTGTCAACCTCGGCTGTGACATCGACTTTGACTTCGCCGGCCCTGCCATCCATGGAGCTGCTGTTGTCGGTTATGAGGGCTGGCTCGCCGGCTACCAGATGACCTTTGACACTGCCAAGTCTAAGATGACCCAGAACAACTTCGCCGTGGGATACAAGACTGGAGACTTCCAGCTGCACACCAATGTGTAAGTAAGAGGGAGTGGCAGGGAACAAAAGTTCAAAGTTTGAGCATTAAAGCGTGACAGTTCATAAAAAATATTTTCTTGTATTAGCATTATCAATGTCTACCCACAAAGCACACTTTTGGTTGTAAATGATCCCATCATCGGTATGAACAGTAATTGCACTAGAAAAATAAGAACTGACATTAAAATGTTTTGGGCAGTCAAATATTGAAGCATACCACATAGTTTTAGCGACTTTGTGTCCTTTGTGCAAACCATCTGTTGTTTTGGGTGATAGGCAATGAATCTGGGGTAGGTGTGTGTTTATGTTTGGAGGCCATTTGGGGACTGACTCATGGCCCAGATACATTTGTATAGGTGACCCAAGGCACAATCAGAGGGGTTCAAATCAATGAATTATTCATCGAATAGAAATGACACGCTGTCCTGCTCCTGTCGTCCCTCTGCAGTAACGATGGGGCCGAGTTCGGAGGCTCCATCTACCAGAAAGTGAGCGACAAGCTGGAGACGGCGGTGAACCTGGCCTGGACCTCCGGCAGCAACAGCACACGCTTCGGCATCGCAGCCAAGTACCAGCTGGACAAGGACGCCGCCATCAGCGTGAGTACCACAGATCCATACCAGAGGGGCAGCTGTACTGGGTGTTAATAGTGTCATGTATCATTAGGTGGCTCAAACCTCATTAGGGAAGAAAATCCAGATCTTTGGGTAGCTTCTTCATCAGAATCTACTACAACCTGTTATTGGGGAATAACTAAGGGTGTGTTCTCACTAGAACATTTGCTTCACTTGGAATCGGAGTTTAGGATCAAATTCGCTTTGCTCTGCGTCGTTTGGAGCTGTGAGAACGCGCATTCGAAGTCGCTCCCGGAGAAAACAACGAATGCTCCGCTTGAAAAGGGTGGTTTCGCTCCGATTAGAAACAACGCATCGAGGCTGTCCATAGGAAAACAACAGTGCATGCGTGTTGATCTGGATAAGAGTGGGACGAACGGGCAATTTTCAATTTTTCTGACCAGTCAACTACCATGTCTGTTGCTTCGATTGCGTATGTTACTTCGTTTACGGGCTGTGAGAACGCAAATCAGAGAAATAATTTATGCAACAATGTTGCAATCTCATCCACTTGCTCCGGGTCCTGATTCAGACTTTCATGTGAGAACATGACCTAAGGCTATGTATCATATCTAAAGTGGCTTCTACTTGTGTCGTTTCCCTTGTCCTCTCTGATGTGACATAACCAGCCAGGTGAAAGCCCCCCCCCCTGTGGTATCTACCATGTTGTGTTCACCCGTCATGCTTTCTATTCAGTGTGAATAAATAAGAGAGGAGAGGAAGCCATGCTAGCCCATTGAGATGCAGCCAATGATTTTAATTGGGTGGGATGGAGATTATTGTGCTGGATTGTAGCAAAAGACATGGCGTTAAGATGCATTTGTGTTTTGGGCTTCGTAGGCTAAAGTGAACAACACCAGCCTTGTTGGCGTTGGCTACACCCAGACGCTCAGACCAGGTAAGATATTATTTATAGAATTATAATATATAATGATATATTATCATTATAATACATAAACACACTGGCTCGGTTGGTAGAACATGGCCCTAACAACACTTAGGTTGTGGGTTTGATTCCCGCTGGGACCATATATACTGGAGAAAAAAACCCGTAAACTTTTGATAAACCAATCAGCTGAATTGCATATTTACATGTCCTCTCTCATCTCTGCAGGTGTGAAACTCACCTTGTCGGCGCTGGTTGATGGAAAGAGCATCAACGCTGGAGGCCACAAGCTGGGTCTGGGGTTGGAACTGGAGGCCTAAGTGTTCCTCGTGGCGAAGGGAACGAGGGAATATCAGAAGAATCTGGCCTTAATTGTATTTCCAACTCAAGCCCCAGGAAGAGTAGCAGATGCTTTGCATCAGCTAATGGGGCTCATAACCAATCAAATCAAAACAAATCAAACCAGCAAGGGAATATCAGCAAGGGATTATGTTCAAAGGCTGCTACAACAACAAACTGTCATTTTCCAGTACCGTTTTCAGACGGTGCTTCTATCATGGGTACATGTACATTCTGCTTTGTAGCTGTTTCCATTAAAAATACATTTGTTGTGGGTCGATAATTTATACATCTTCTGTGTTTGTATCTATCCAATACTGCCATGACAATGAAATCATGTATACATCTTTCTTCCAGTGTTATCACCTGGGCTCCTTTGTGTTAACCCTTGACATTCAGTTTTGCGCGGGGTGCTTGGTCATACCTACCCACGTTTTACAATCATCTGATAGTCCTCAGTCTTCTGAACACATTTTTATTTGTAACCAACCAAGTTATTCAGAACACTAGGCTTCTTTCACTATTTATGTACTGTTGTACCTTTTCTTTCCTTCCCACGCGCAACGACAAGCTGTGTTGTACCATTCTGCTTTTTGTGTCGGCTGTCATGGTTTGAGATGTGTTTGAGATCAAAGCTGTACATTAAGCCCTCCCTTGAACAGTTTGGGGGCTTAAATAGAGAGAATCTGTTTAAGCATCGGAGCCTGGTGTTCTTGGTGGACCTGGCAGGCTTCTGTGTTTTCTGCTTTGCAGATGACATCGGGGAGGGGGGGGGGTTAAGGTTCACGGTAATGCCAAACTGGACAATGTTCAGATGTGGTGTAAGTAAGTTCCATATAGGCTCTCCCATTGACACCATCTTGCCACTTGGGCGGCTGAGACATTGCTCACAGGAAACCTGGGAGGTCCTTATATGTATGTTTAACTTTTCAATAAAGTCTTTGAACTCCACAAATGCTTTGATTTATTAACTGGTGATCAACCCAATCTATGTATTTCATGTAATTCTAAATGCATTGTTATGCATCTCATTCAAGTGAAAGCTATTTTCAATTCATCTATATTATAAAGATGCTTGATGCATGTATGTGTCCCAAGTCTACACTTTTCTCTGAAGTCTTCACTGTTGTATACGTTTGCTCCACATGTATTTTATAGAAGGAAGCATGATTTGAGTACTTCCAGTACCACCAGTCCATTCCTTTTAACTCAAGGTTTAGAATCACTAGGTGCGTTTCCAGAAAACATTTCGAGGTGATTAGCATCAGTTTGAGATGATTCGCATGAGAAGTTTTATGGAAACGGCTTGATTCGCTGCGAAAACTCGATGCCAATCACCTCTAATTCGCACAAAGTTGATACGCTCGCTTGAGGTGGTTTTTGCCTAATGCCAATCACCTCTTATTCGCATCAAGTTTTATGGAAACGGGTCATTCGAATAAACTCTGATGTAGCGAATTTCAACTCACTTGACTCAGCTGTTTCTGCTGTCTGCGTCTCCCTGGGTATTCCCGTACGCGTGATGAAGTGGTGATGAAGTCCTCACGTCAGGGTAAATTGTAGAGAACTGGGACACAAAAATGAAGTCTACAAAAAAGTCTCCACCTCACATGGGTAACCTTGGAAACTAGTGTAGAAAGCAACGGTGGGGAAACAAGCTCAATCAAACATTTAAGTGATTCAGCAGGGTTTCATTTTGCGCCATAACAAAGTTTATGAATTTGGATAGAGGTTCACCTTACTGGATGTACATGTCTATAAATAAAGATAGATATAGGCTATTGCAGTTTTATGAGTGGCAGGCTTAACCTAACTGTGTAATGTAATGCATACTAGTACAGATGAAATATAGCAAGTAACAACATCTGAAAACATACATAATCTTTGAATTGCTTTTATTTCACAGCCCATACAGTCACCCCCATTCACATCATTGGGGCAGAAGAAAATAGATCCAGCAAAATACAGCTTTTTGATTTTTTACATTCAATATTACAGTATATTTATGCTTCAAATATGTATGATTCATAACAACTTTCAGTTGAATAAGGTCAAGCAATTGCAAAACAGGGATTCATATTGAATTAAGGGATTGTAGTAATCATGCTGGTTTTAGGCTCAGCATTCTCCTCTTTGTTTGGCTCAGCTTGCTCCTTCATTTTGGACACAGTTTTGTCATCTTTGCTCATTCCGTCTTCAGAAAAGCCATTCTCTATTTTTGACTTCTTTCTTTGTCTATTTCTCATCAACTGCCTTCTCTTTCAAACCTATGGCTGATACATGCTCTTTCATTGCAGAAGTCTTAATGATAGATACTTTCCCCTGTTCAGGTTTTGCCTCTTTTTGGCTTTTAGTGAGTACCTCAGACTCGTTGGTCTTGACACTCAAGACCTTTTTTAGGAAGATCTTTAGGAACCTGAACTTTCTCACGCTCTTGGGCAATCTCCTCTGATTTCACCTGAGTTTGAATGCTCTCTGGCGCCACGCTGTGGGATTCTTTGCTCTCTGCAACTGCAGTCACCTGTTGCTCTGGTACCTTAGATTCCTCTGCACCTTGCTTAGCGTTGTCTCCGCTGCTGCTCTCTTTAATCTCCTCCTCTTTAGGAATGGCCATCATATCTGGTTTTGGGGACGTCTCCGATTTTTTCAAACATGTCTCGTCCTTTGAGTCGTCCTTTGTTTCCTCTTCGGTGGTTTTTGCACTCTCATCCTTGCTGCTCGTGTTTAACTCTTTAGGACTCATCTCCCTTTCAGGTGTTGTGCCAGGGATGTCTGGTGCTTTGGTGTCCTCTGATGACTTAACAGGCTCCCCAATCTCCTTAGTTAGAGCAGTTTTTTTCATCTCTGCTGTGACCTCAGTGGAGGTCTTGTCAGTGGATGTCTCCCCTGAGTCCACAGGGAGACCCACCTCTCGTGCTGTGACAGTGCTTGCCGGCTCTGTCGGCTGGTCTGAGTCTTTGAACTCCTTCGTGTCGGCAGAGTCCATCTCAGGTTCCTGCTCCATCAGTGGAGTTATGGCCTCTTTCAGATCCACCTCTTTGCTCTCTTTTAATGGACTTGCTGTTAATGTACTACGTTTTTGGCTATCCTGCTGTTCCTTTACTGGGGCACTCTCCTCTTTCAGGTCAAGTTCTTTTTTCTCCTTTAAGGGACTTTGTTTTTGGCTATCCTCTGACTCTGACCTTGTGGGCACTTTTGAGATTGTATCCTCAATGGGAGCCTCAGTTTGTGAATCTTCTCGTTTTGAGGGGTCATATTTTTGGAATTGCTCGCCTGCATCCTTTTTATCACTATCTATATCCTCTGTTGTGCCAAGTTTATACTTGTCTTCATCACTGGTTCCCTCAGGTGATTTATCCTCACTCTGTATAGGGTTGACAGTGTCCTCCTTCCTGTCTCCTGCGTCTGGCTCGTCCCCTGTTTCCTCCTTTCCTTCATCACCCTTTTCTGCCTCCGCTGGGCTAACTCCATCTCTATGCTCTGTGGTCTCCTCTGATGTCTCTACCTGTTCATCTTCTTTTTCTGGGGCTTCCCCACAGGGAGCAGCCTTATCTTCCTCTTCATCCACTTGCTCACTGCTTCCCCTCTCAGCTTTGGCCTGTTTCTCCCTCTTCCTCTGATCCTCCTCTTCTTCTCCTCCAGCGATCTCCTCTGACCCTGTCTCCTCAAACTCGGACATCTCCACTTCTCTGGTCGTCTCTGTTATGATCTCTTCCACAAACTTGTACTGAGGCTCGGCTCTCCTGGTGGGGCCCCCCTGCCGGGCCAGGCACGGGAGAGTGTAGACGGGGGACTGGCGGTAGATGTACGGCATGGAGACATGGGGGTCAGAGATGGTGGACAGACGACTCTCCTCACCCTCCAGGAGTTGCCTATAGGGAGAGAGATAGTTAGGCCTTCATTTATATAGTAATAAAAAAAAACTTGTATGTATTTATTCATCCTATTCATCCTAAGTGACGCTTACAGTCTTTGAAAGTCACTATGAATCATAATTGTACACTTTTCCTTCTCTCTACAATACTACTGTATACAGTAAAGGATTTACTAAGTACACGAAACACAAACTCTTCATAACAAAGAGTCAAGCCTTATCTGTGATACAGGCAGAGCTATAGTTTTACCTGTAGGAGATAATCTCCACATCCAACGCCATTTTCACATTCAGCAGGTCCTGGAATTCCCTTACGTGACCAGACATGTCAAATCTGGCATCTGTAACCTCAATCTCCAGCTGTCTGATGGCATCCTCGATAAAATGAATGAAAACAAGGTTTATTCTCATCAGCCTCTCTGTGTCTATTAGGCTCTCAGACCTTTAATGAAAAGGTGAAGAAAGTGTTTTTGTCCTATAGACATAATAAGTAAATGTAAGTATTCAAATACATATATGAATATCGATCATGTTAACTTCATTTATGTACAATGAGAAGAAGTAGGGGCCTACACAATAAATCACAGCCTTGCCATACCTGGTAATTAACCATTTCGGCATTGTGGCGGTCCTCCAGCTCGTTGAGTTGCTTGGCCAGTGCATCTCTCGTTCCTTTTGCGCAGTCCAGTTCGATATTCCTTCCCTGCAGGCGCCGTCTGTGCTCCTGGATCTCTTGTCTGGTCACCTTCAGCGCGTCTCTGTTGGTCTCAGCAGCCTTGGTCAACTTCGCAAACTGGACGCGGAAACATTCCTCCGCTTGCTGGATGTCGGACACGGCGTGACCTTCTAACTGCGCACGGATGTCCCGGAGAGCCGCAGCGATGTCCGGCTTGCCAAAGTCGTGCGCTTCGACCCGTACCCGAGTCTCTTGCATCTGAGCCAACATACCAGACACCTCGACCTCATGGTTTTTCTTCAAGAAATGTATCTCATCCACCATCGACTGCGCTTTTTTGTCCAGCTGAATCTTAGCCAAATATGCGTCGTTGATGTCCCTTTTCAGCACTGTAATATTGTTCTCAGCGTCTAATCTGTTAAGCGCCTCTTGGTCACATTTTTCTCTCAAGGTGATGACATCTTCCTCCAGGTCCTGGTGTTCTAGTTCAATCTGACGCTTCTGAAGCGCGATGTCGTTGACTATTTTTCTCAGATCCCTGAGCTCCGGTTCGTACTGTTGTGCCAAAGAGGAAGGGGATTGCGCCTTCTGCCGAATGTCCTCGATCTCCCTCTCCAGCAATTGATTCTGATGCTCCAAATGACGCACCTTTTCTATGAACCCAGCGAAACGGTCGTTCAGCCCGTGCAGCAATTCTTTTTCGTTCATTTTTGGTGGAGCTAAATCTAAACTCTCCGATGCCCTCAGTGCCAAGCCGAATTCTCTCTTCTGAAGCACACTGCCTCTGTTCAAAGATGCGGCTGCCGCCTCGAAGATCCTTAAAGTCGGCTGCGATGCGCCGGAGGATCCAGACAGTTCTCTAGTCCTATGCGGAGAACCCACTTTAATAAACTCCATTCTCTGGCTCATGGTGTTGCTGTGTGGAACAGCAGTGAAGGTGTGCAGGATAGCGACGCCTCGAGCCTTTTATACCTCCCCCATCCAGTCGAGCTGCAGAATGGAACTGTCCATAGTGCTGAAAATGTAAAGAATCAGCTGTTAGCTTGACTGGCTGTCAGCGCACACGTCCCGTCCATCGCTTCTTTGACATCTGTGACTTAGGAGATAATTTCCCTTCAAATGCTTGCCGCTGCACAATGATAGGCTACATCAGTTGTCTTGATTCGTTAATAATGGTATTGGTAGACGTATGTAAATAAATAGGCCTATACTATAGATCTCTACTGTAGCCTACTCCACCAATTTCGAACAGGATTCACAAGATACTCCTGTATGTGAATACATTATATATAAACACATTGCAATCAATGCATGCGTTTACTTAAACCCTATCTGAGTAAGCCTAACACAGTCTAATCAGTTTGGTAAATTCAGCACATCTATATTCTGTAATCAGTTTGTCCAGATTATAATGTTTGTAGACCTGTGTGTTAATCATTACCGGTCAGTAGAGAATAGTCAATCTGACATTATCTCTCATTTCACAGCCAAGCAGTACTTGTAATCTTGCACCTTTTTACAAACGACTACGAGAGGGAAATGCATGAGTCAGCTTGGCACTACTGTACAGGAACACTGGAAGAGCCAGAAACAAGCAAATGGCCTGGAGGGGTTCCAACTATGCAGACTTTACACCTCGTAACAAGCCTTATATCTGTTCTGCTATTCCACTGTAATATGATGTCAGATGATGGTAGGCTTTTACTTTCCTGATTATAAATCTTATTATGTTTGACCAATGAGTTATGGTTTGATACATACAACATGTAATGTTTGTAAAATGTAGTAGAACCTATGTATATGTGTGTATGTATATATATATATATATAGTAGGTATATACTGTATATATTGTATGCTTACAATTATGGACTGCAATCATCTGTGTTTCAACAAACAGATTGTTATTATTAATTAGTTAATACTTCATCTGACACAATAAACACATACTCGATTTTTAAGTCACCTCTTACTGTAACATGTGTGTTACATATAGTAACACAAAGTATACTGTACATGATGGCCTACATGATGGTATCAGATCCAACAAAAATAATTAAAATGAGCATTCAACAACTTAAACAATTTAAGGAAAAGTGTGCCATTAGATGTGTGGGTGTTGTGGTTGGCCATGGACTACCTGTCGGACTGGTGTCGATTGCAATTGAGCGCATCTGACTGACTGGCACCTGCAAAATGGAGCAAGATAAAAAAAGAAAACCCTGACCCAGCATTACGCCATCATGGGTCTATTTAAACTCCACGTGTACCTGGAGGAAAACTATAAATATACTTGATTGTCGAGGAGAGTCTCTGTTACTATTTTGTGTGTCAATGTCCTCATTAAATTATTTAACCTTGTTTTATTCCCCCCCCCCCCAAAGAGCCATTGCTTTTTGGTCAGGCTGCATTTGTAAATAATAATTTGTTCTTACATGTACATCAATGTAATACATCAATGATTAAGTGAATGCAGTAGTATATACGGTTCAAATGACATCACTTGATTAGCCAAATTATTTTTGTGTTTTCTTGTCTTAGTGAACACTTGTGTATGTGGCTTTTGTAGTCCACTAAACCTAGGACTACAATTCCCTTGATGTCTAGCCACTAGGTGGAATTCTTTGACACAGGTGCTGTGCATTTGGCTAATATACCGCTGCATTCACTTGTCACTGATGTATGCCTGAAGAAGGTCTAAAGACCAAAAGCTTGTGCAATAATGTATTGGTCTTTGCACAGATGCTGCTTCTTTTCATTTCAAAGTGATTTGATATAAAAGGCTGACTGCCATGTCAAAAAACAGTTATCTTCAACGACTTTGTGAAGAAGACTGCCACGCAAACCTCCCCAAAAAATGTCCCCAAACATCCCCACAACTTTTAGGCAGTGCTGACAGGAGCTTGCGGGCACCGGCGGAGGTAGTGTACATAGCCTTTATTTATGTAAACCATGCAGCTCCTTTCCCTTCTTGTTTTTAGTTTTTTTTCCTAGCACCAGGGGAGCCCCCCCCTCCCAAATTTCGTTGTATGGTACCTGTACTATATTAATGACAATAAAGACCATTCATTCATTCATTCGAGATGACGGCGCGAGCTGATCGTATTTCGCGGTAGCGCTCCTTGGGTGCGTTCGTACATTTTCTCTGAGAGCGACGGAACGCACACTGGGTTCAACGTCATAAACGGACCAAGTAATTTGATTGGACAACAGGCATTCCATGAGTGCTGATCAGATTTCCAGAGCGTATTTACGAACGCACCCCTTGTTGTTCAGCGAGTGTCCTCGCGAGGGAGCAGGAACTGTGCAGCACACAAGCTCAATAGCAGCTCGCTGGCTGAGGTAAAACTGTCGGTGACTTTAGTTTAGATATATTATAGTTTATTATTATATTGTCTCATGTCAGTGGTGTCAATATTTACCAGAACACATAACAGCTTGTGAAGGAGCATTTAAAGCTCAGTAAGGCAACAATTTCAAAGGTTTATTGACAAGTGCCATTCTCCTCAGCTAGGTAAGTTCATGCAGCTATTCTAGCCAGCAACTTTTCAGTTTGTGGCTAACCACCATGTTTAACTAACTAGCTATTTCCTTTCGCTTCTAGATTATCTGTGGGACAATAAAGGCTTGACAGTATTCCAGTTATTATGGCGAAAGTGACAAGGAAATTCACGGTGACCCACCGCAGACGGCGGCCGTATCCCCCAGACGCCGGTAAGTATCACCGCAGACGCCGGCCGTATCCCGTCAGGACCATCACGACCCGCAGTCAGAGTCGTCAGGTTCGGGCCAACGACTGTTTCTTTGAGCGGCTGGCCCCCGAGGTCTTTGACATGATCCTGGACAGACTCTCTGGTGGGTTCTGTTTGCTTTGGACATTTTTCAGGATGGGTGAATTATGATTATTTAGATGAGACATATCTATGAGGCTGAACTATTCTGATTGAAGCCGTTACCAGGGGCAGGGTACTAAATGGTCTTACATATGTATAGCTCCAATGACGTGCATCTGAATTACAGTTTTTCCCAATTGCTAAAACACAAAAGCCAATTCTCTAAACCAAATGACCAGTTCTCTAAGCACATTTAATAAAACTAGCTCCCATTTGCCAAAACCATAAACACATTTCACATGAAAACACAATTCACAAAACACAATCCTCCTTTTCTCATAAATCTAAACACATTTTGTCTTGCTAAAACACAAGTTGCAAAAAACTCTGCTCAAATTCTCAAATTAAAGCTCATGTGATGCAAAATGCTTGCCACAGTCAGCAAAATTTGAACACAATGAACACACCTAGCTTCATTCATTAAACATAACGACTCAAAATTTAAGACACTTGTTGCAAATGATTGTGGTGTGTGTGTGTGTGTGTGTGTGTGTGTGTGTGTGTGTGCGTGTGTGTGTGTGTGTGCGTGTGTGTGTGTGTGTGTGTGTGCGTGCGTGTGTGTGTGTGTGTGTGTGTGTGTGTGTGTGTGTGTGTGTGGTATAGTTCCATAAATAAATAAATAAACATCACACCCTGAACATTGTTTTCAGTATTCTTAATAGGACTGGTTGTTAAAATCCCTAAATATTCAGCACAACAATTGAGTGGAGTTGGAGATGTCCTCTTGGGTGGAGTGGAATTTGGCAATGATCACGTGGTGCCACCAGTACGACACATCTTCAGTTTTGGTGTAATGGATTGTTGTGTGTAATGGATCCTCTGTAGTGTGGTTTTGATTATGTAGCTTTAGAAAAGTGTGTTGTGTTTAGAGTTTTGGGAAAATGGAGGAAAGTTTTGTGAAATGTGTTTTAGCAATTGAGAAAAACTATAATGAGATGTTTCTCCCTGCCTCGTTGTTTGTTGTGGTAAAGTGTTGCAGATCAGTGTGTTGAGCATGGTGTCCAAGGCCATCAGTCGCTACATCATGGGCTATGTCTCCACTCAGACCTGGAGGAAGAGGATCATCGTACAGGGGTGTCATCACTCCACCGAGGTGTCCTCACTAGAACACTACACATCGCTGGGTGAGAGGCTCCTCAACAGCTTTATTTGATTAATTTACCTTATTTTACTTAGTTGGTTGGCCAAGAACACACATGTTTATAATAAACTAATATTCAGAGCCACATTATTTCTGCTGTAATTCTTTATCAGGTAGATAGACCAAAGTATTATTTCTATCTCCTTTCATAGGGGGTCCGATGAGGAAAGCAAGTGGTCCTGGTTGGCAAATATAGTCACTATGTTACATTCTTGTGGTTTTTGCTCATCGTTTCAGGTTTATTGTTCAAGAGATGTACCCTCTTGCTGCCAACAAAGGATAGGCTAACGTTCATATATAGCAAGTTTTCACAGGTAAGACAGAGAGGTGAGGGAGGACAGATGAGGCAATGTTTAGCTGTGTGTGCTCTACAAACATTCTCACATTTCTAAACAAACCAAACAGTTGACAACATTGAATAGATTGTTATTTTCTAGTTAACCTTACTTAGACTAACACAGTTGTTACCTCCCACTCAGGTTCCTTGCTTCATGATGGAAGAGTGCATTAAATCAGTGCAATGCCAAGGCTTCTCCAGCTATGGAGCGTTTCAACAGGTGAGAGCCTAGTTACA
The DNA here is from genome assembly GCF_963989245.1 of Nansenia antarctica. Classification (NCBI taxonomy): domain Eukaryota; kingdom Metazoa; phylum Chordata; class Actinopteri; order Argentiniformes; family Microstomatidae; genus Nansenia; species Nansenia antarctica. Next base: position 15,567,412 of record NC_137674.1, read on the forward strand.
AAGAACATCAGACAATTTAATATCAAAGGCTGAATCCTGTATTGAGATGGTTAATGTTTGACTGACAGACATTGATAGCCGGCTGGGATGAGCTGGAGTGGCCCAGAGTTTTCAACTTCCTGTGCGACTTCACAAATCTACCCCAGAAAATCATGTCAGTGGTCACAGGAAAGCCAGGTGAGTGTCTGTCCCTATAAGAGAGAGAGAGAGAGAGAGAGAGAGAGAGAGAGAGAGAGAGAGAGAGAGAGAGAGAGAGAGAGAGAGAGAGAGAGAGAGAGAGAGAGAGAGAGAGAGAGAGAGAGAGAGAGAGAGAGAGAGAGAGAGAGAGAGAGAGAGAGAGAGAGAGAGAGAGAGAGAGAGAGAGAAACAAACAAAAAGGCTAATTGAAAGAGTGTGAGAGACGTGAGTGATCCGTATGTATTTTTTCTCCCTCAGGTTCATGTCAGCTGTTGGAGCAACAGATCCGTCTGTTCTGCAGACAGGTTCTGTTGGACCCCTGGAAGAACAGCAAGGACACTCTGTTCTGGCTGACCCGCATCCTGAAACCCTGGCCCATTGTCAGCCAAGCCCGGCTGCTGTTCATCCTCTACGGACCACTGCTACCAGACGGTGAGAGGGACAACATGGGCCTTCTCGGTTTCTACCTTAAAAAAACTGGTTGCACTTTTGTACAGTATATAAATCACTTGTTAGTAATTACATGGTGAAATTCTAATGTTAATAATAACAAATGAAATGCTTGTTTTTTGGTTGGCCAGAGTTGCAAGGCAAAGTGTATGTGTAGTGTAAGGGAATGTTCTTTCCAGGTTCGCTAGGCTGGCAGGAGCAGCTGCGTGCTGGGGTGGCCCAGTCCGACCTGGCCAAGGCTCTCATCCTGCTACACAGCGACCTGGAAGCCAAAGATTGGACCACCGACACCATAATGGCCATCCTGGAGGAGCTCATAGGTAACTGCAGTAGCCCAGAGGACTTGGCAACTTTGAATGATTATATTTTACACACCCAGGAATGGTAGACAAACCTTTTACACTCTTTTGTCTGTATACTGTATATACTGTATGTCTGGTCAGTCCACACGTACAGTATGTACCATTACCATAGGATTATAGATTTCACTAAGCAAATGGTGAGTGCACCATCATGTGCGATGATGACTGATGTATAGATGATTCACTTACCTTAAGCCTGGTACACATATAAGGATTTTCTGATTATCTGAGAGAGACCCCACACATGAAGATAAAAAATCATGGATTGAACAGTCTTGATCGTATTGTGTGTGGTGTGCTCCAATATACAACCACATGCATAAAGATCTGTCCTCCGACAGTCTGGAGTCTCGCGTGAACAGGGTAGTAGTACCCTGACTGACCTGTAGAGGCAGCCATGTGCTACAGGGAAAATAAAGTGCAGAAGAACGAAAAGAAGAAGACGCGTCAGTCAGCTGGCTTCTTGAGTGGCTACATTCCATTCCACGTCACAATCGGACTTGGGAGTTGTCAGTTTTGACCACAGACAAGAAGACTTTTGATCGTAAATATTGAACATGTCTAATATTTATGATCGTCGGCCCCGACCATTTTCCGAGCAGATTGTCGGGAGAAATTGACTCTTAACACACCTCACACCACAGGATAATCTTGTAGGATAATCTTTAGAGCCATCCGATAATCGGGCGTTTGCTGTCCTTGGTCGGAAGGGGGGAAATTGGGCCAAAATCGGCCAGATTATCTTTATGTGTGTACCGGGCTGCGATAAATGTACTGCGCTTGTAAGTCGCTTTGGATAAAGGCGTCTGCTAAATGTCAAAAATGTTAATGTAAAGTGTGAATACTGTGTGTATGAATGACAGTTGTTTTGTTTTGTGCTGGTTCTGTTGGCCTCCAGTCCTTCCCCAGGCATGGCACATGGAGAATGTGGCTCGTCTGTTGTTCCTGTGTGGGAACAGCGTGTGCTACAGCGTGCTGGCCAGCAAGGCCCTCAATGGACACCTGTTTGAGAGCTCACGACTCATTGTGTACCTCGTACTGGTCAGTCACTGCTGCTAAATAACTTTATTATCTGCTCTAGGGTTCCGGTATCTTTTAACCTAAGAGACACATTTCCCCCATTTTGTGCCCACTTAACGGAAGGTACTGCCTGAACCGGCCTGAGCTACTGACATTTCTGGTTACCCCTCTCAGGTGTGTGAGAAGGACGGGTACTCCATGAACTGGTCCGTCAAGATGGTGCAGCAGGTGTGTGAGGTGTTCTCCTCCTCTGCTGACAAGTGGTCCTTCATCCAGGCCGTGGAAAACATGTTCTCAGACGTTGTCATGGAGATGTACGAGATTATGGAGGCTGGTGAGTTGTTATAGGCACTTAGACTATCGTATCAGATCAGGGTCCAGATTCCTTCAAGCTTTGTAGCACTAAAATAATCTTAAAGTTAAGGGCATATTATTTGGGAACACATTAATAGAAAAACAGTTAAAATAAGTAGACATATGCGGATTTCTAACTGTCAACGATCTTGTCACAGATAACCATCAAGAAGACTTTGAGATCTTCCAGAGCCAGATCTGCAGCATCCTCAACGCCAGTGCTCACTTCCACACTGTGATTCTCTACATGTTCCTCACAAAAGAGTGAGATCGAGGAGAGGAGTAGTGTATATATAGCTTACAGCTCCTGTCAGAAGAGACTTTGATTTGGGAAAACGAGTCTGTGTTTTGACCGCGCCTGTTCATTTAATGTAAAATACTTTATCTACCTCTCCGTACGTACGGGGGTAGAATGGGGAAAAAAAGACACATTTGTTTTGCTTTGTGTAATATTAAACTTCTGTGTATTTCTCTATTACCTGTGTACTTTATGAAGGTTCAACAAATACAAATAATAAAGGCCATTTTAAGGTATAAATAATTGGGGCAAAGGGGACATGGGACCTTGAATGGGTCCTAAACATTGTTACCAAATTTAAAGTTTGTACAATTTTGGCGAATGTACAGTTTTTACAAAAAATTAGGCAAAACATACTATAAAGGTACAATCTAAAGTGATTGCCCCATGAAGTGGCAGTCTTGTTGTGTACACTATGTACAACCATTTCATATTCTAAACAGGTCAGAAGAACAAATTGTGATTTTTAGTCTTGCTAAATTGTATGTAGTTAGATGATGTGACATTCTAATATTTATCTAATAAATATGTATTCAGATTAAACACATGCATTGTGGTCTTGATGTCCTTTAATGTATTTTTATCTATGACTTCAACCACCAGACCGACCCATGGTAGGTACAGTACAAGAATGGATCCATGTAAACAGAGACCTAAGCATCGTTAGCATCAAGAAGACGTTAGCATTGAGCAACTTTCAGGTCGGGTGGCACCAACAAGGATTCACAAATCAAGTTGTATCCATTAATCCTTTTGTACCCAACTTTAAACCTAGTTTAAGACTGACCAGGATTAATTTAAACATTCATTTAATCTCTGATTAAATGTCTATAATAACTTAAATTAGGATTTAATTTTAAACTGACACTTGAGGTGGTTTAAGTTATCAAAATAGCACAAACATATTCTGCACTCACTAAGTCTATTGGGGAATGCAAGAAAGCAATCACTCCAACACTTTCTTTGGTAAACAGCAGAGAGATTAGGCTGGAGAAATGTAACCACTCATAAACTGAATACACAGCTATATGCAAGCGAATCAGATTTCAGATCTACTATGCCCATCCTTTGCAATTATAGCTTTTGGTTGTTTCCTTCACAAAGCATACAAACAGTAAACAATAAAAAAAGGACAACTGGTTAAAAAATAAATCAAAGCAAACAAACAAGACATGTTGGGTTGTATTAATTAAACTGTTACAGATAATATAGAATAACAAAATAAAATAAAAACAGAACAAAGAAGCAACCCAACACATCAAACAAACCATAAGACCTTATTGGAAAAGCTAGTGTCACCATGCCTAAAAGCTGCTGCGTAGTATTTTGTACGTCAAATATATTTTAAAAAGTCCCAGTTTACGATTTTCTTTACTTCCCCAAAGAGCAAAGGACAGTAGATCTGTGGCTTCAGGCCATCCACAGAGAGTGGGACCCCTTCCAGTCAAGTTGCAGACTTGCCGTGTCCCTAAATGAGTGTTACATACGGTAGAATAATGAATATTTTTTTTCAATGGGCATAGATGATGCATTTGCCAATGTGATGAATTGTTAATAAGTATATAGCATGCATAGTATATGAAGAGGTTGCAAAAGCTAGAGACTTTTTTGACTAGTTGAGCAAACTCAACATTCTGAATTGAGTGCACTACTTTAATTTGACAGACAGACAAATAACATCGCTTGTTCACTAGAACTACAAGCATGTGCTTTCCATCAGTGGTATAACTACTACTATGCAGGCAATGCAGCTGCATTAGGGCCCAGAGTCATGTGGGGCCCACAGCCCTCAGCTCGAAGTCGGAACTATCGTATCATATGCAGATCTGCCTGAATGACACCTCATGGCAGGAATATGAGCATGAGGACCTGGAACAGTTCACGTCGTCGGTTCTGAACCACATAGTGAACTGCACCAACTCAGCCACCGTGGACAAACGTGTCCGGGTCTACCCCAACACGAAGCCATGGATGACTGTGAAGGTCCAAAAACTGCTCAAGGAGAGGGACAACGCCTTCTCAGCGAAGGACACACTGCTGTACAGCACCACCAGGGCTAACCTAAAGCGTGGCATCCGGGAGGCCAAGGCAGACCACAGAGAGAAGATTGAGGAATGCTTCCTGAGCAACGACTCCAGGCGGGTGTGGCAGGGGGTTCAGCACATGACAAACTTCAGAGCCAACAGGCTCACAGCCGCGGAGGACGACCCCCTGCTGGCGGAAAAGCTGAACTCCTTCTACGCCCGGTTCGACGAGGGGCGAACGGAGGTAACCACAACACAAACACCACTCTCTCCAGCTCTCAGCAGCCTCACCCTCACAGAGCATGAAGTGAGACGCGTGCTGAAGGCGGTGGACCCCAGGAAAGCCTCAGGGCCGGATGGCGTCCTGGGACGGGTGCTGAGGGACTGCGCCGACCAGCTGGCCGGGGTTTTCACCAACATCTTCAACCAGTCCCTGTCCCAGGCCACCATCCCACCCTGCCTGAAAACCTCAACTATCATCCCAGTCCCGAAGAAAAGCACGGTGAGCTGCCTAAACGACTACCGCCCGGTGGCACTCACACCAATCATCATGAAGTGCTTCGAGAAACTAGTCCGGGCCCACATAGTCACACGCCTCCCGCCCAACCTGGATCCATACCAGTTCGCCTACAGAGCCCACAGGTCCACAGAGGACGCCATCGCGACGACTCTCCACTCCACTCTATCCCACCTGGAGAGGGGAAACAGCTACGCGAGACTGCTCTTTGTGGACTTCAGCTCTGCCTTCAACACCATCCTTCCAGACAGGCTAGTGACCAAACTACTAGACCTGGGACTATCACACTCTATATGTGCATGGATCAAGGACTTCCTGTCTGACCGCCCCCAGAGGGTGCGGGTGGGCTCCCACACCTCCACAGCCCTCAGACTCAGCACTGGGTCCCCCCAGGGCTGCGTGCTAAGCCCCATCCTCTACAACCTCTACACCTACGACTTCACCCCCGTCCACACCAGCAACTCCATCGTAAAGTTTGCAGACGACACCACCGTGGTGGGCTGCATCTCGGGGGGGGACGAGGCGGCGTACAGGGATGAGGTGGAGCAGCTGGGCAAGCTGTGCAAGGTTAACAACCTGCTGCTGAACCAGTCAAAGACCCAGGAAATCATTGTGGACTTCAGGAGGAAAAAATCTGAGGTCCAGCCCCTGCTCGTCGATGGAGGGAGCGTGGAGAGAGTCTCAACCCTCCGATTCCTGGGGGTGCACATACAGGATGACCTGTCCTGGAAGACCAACACAGCAGCCATCATCAAGAAGGCACAACAGCGGCTCTACTTCCTGAGAGTCCTCAGGAAAAACCACATCGGACAGGAGATGCTTGTGACCTTCTACCGCTGCGCAGTGGAGAGCATCCTCACCTACTGCATCTGCGTGTGGTTCTCCAGCTGCACAGCCGCAGAGAGGAATGCGCTACAGAGAGTCGTGAGATCGGCCCAGAAGATCACCGGCGCCCCCCTCCCCTCTCTGGAAGAGCTGTACAACACACGCTGCCTCAGGAAGGCCTCCAAGATCTCCAGAGACCCATCCCACCCTGGATACGAACACTTTGCTCGGCTGCCCTCGGACAGGCGGTTCAGGACCATGTTCGCAAGGACAAACAGACTGAAGCTCAGCTTCTACCCCAGGGCCATTCAGGCCCTGAACACAGCAAAGACCTAGGTTCTATGCCCTGGACAATCTAGATAATTTGATGGCAGCTACTAGATTGAAATCAAGTGCAATACTGAAACACAACTATGAACATTTCAAACCTGCAAACTGCGACACTTTAAATGAATGTGCAATAACACTATGTGCAATATGACAACCCTCGGGTACATAAGGTTCAGAGATAGGAAATGTTAGAATAGGTATAGCATAGCATAGAGTACAGCACAGTGTTTTATTTGTATAGTATAGTATGGTGGACTGGTAAGTGTCAAGTAAAATTATTAATATTTTTGATCGACTAGTGTAATTGACATAGCTGGCCAAAGTGTGTTTCTGGGGGCTATAATAATATCCTAATGATGATAATATAAAGTTTGGTCATGAACAGGAATCATGCAAAAACCAATAAATGTACCTCATTGGAAAAGTTGAGTTCCCCAAGACCGACAGTTTGAAAGATTTGTTAAGTAAAGTGATGCCTATGCTAAAGAGAGTTTAGCCTGAGGTACTCAATATGAGAATGTAATAACCATAAAGAGATATGTGATGCCAGTGAGACTGAGTTATGTTTCAGTTTCTATTACAGAGACTACAGTTAAACTCAGTGTCAATCTAGAATAACCACACCCACATTACAGAATATCCTATCCATGCTCACAAGTCTGTATGTGCATAATCAATTGTTTACAGTGTCTAATGAGTTAGTAATCATATTTGTGGGTTTTTGTTTTGTTTTATTTGACCAATATTATCAGCTTGCCCCATAAAGACAAGGCACACGGTGATAGCATATTATCTAGAGTTTATTTACCTAGATACACATTATGACGACACATTTATGTATAAAGCAATGTTATGGAACGGACAGTTCTCTGTTTTTGATGAGCATGTTTGGCGTTAGCAACAAGCGTTAGTTGGCATTAGCGCTTAATGGCCAGGGTCAGCCCGTCGCCCACAGTGAGCATGCTCAGGTCGATCCTCTCGTCCTTGTGGAGTTTCTTATTGAGGGCATCCAGGGCCTTGGAAGTTAGGTCCTCTGGAGCAGGGTCCACCACCTTACCACTCCACAGAACCTGGGGGTAAAAGGGGGGGGGGGGGGGGGGGGGGTGTATGCAATATCAACTACTTCTCCGAAACATTTCCATTTGCCCACCACTACTAATCTTCTCTCATGCGTCCATAATTAGTCTATTCTCTCTGTTTGTTTATGTACTGTGTCTGATTTCTTGCTCAACTAGATCAAATGATTTACCGTATTTATTCCAGTCATCTTTCTTTAGTCTTTTTTGTTTGAATAAAATGTTTTGTTATACTCACATTATCTATGGCGATGATGCCCCCTTGTCTTAGAAGCTCTAGAGACTTCTCATAATATCTGTCGTAGTTCAACTTATCAGCATCGATGAACACAAAGTCATAGGTCCCAGCTTCTCCAGCGTCTAGGAGCTTGTCTGGTTTGGATGAAAACAAACATGAACTTCACACTTAAAGAGCCTCACAGTATTTCATCAAATCATGTTTGGGATAATTATAATCACTTACTCAGAGTTTTCATACAAGTTTGGAGTTGAACATCAATTTTACCCTCAACCCCGGCCTAGAGAGGAGAGAAAGAAGTACGGTATGTTTAGTTGAGATGGTTGGAATTATAGAGTGGATGGACAACAGACTAAACCAAGCTTTTCTGGTCACAATCTTAATTGTGTCCAGTTGCATTTCTTGCACTGGGGCTTGGAGGGTTCATTAAGTTCACTAGGGAGACGGGGGGGGGGGAATCAGCTGCTGTGTTGCATCTTTTGTCGACACACCGTCTCCTGAGCAGACAACATTTAGACAGCCTGTAGTTACTTTGTGATGTCTGACTGACAGACGTTAGTTTTTTGCTGTATACTGTGTGCTTTTGCACTGAAAATCAATATTTATTAACTCGAAAAGGTTTGGCATATGAGAGGTTCGGCTGAAACATGATGGAGGAAATGGACTTGCTGAATTGCCAGTAGAAGTATCCGTTCATGTACAATATGTAAGGTACAAGCTTTTTAGAAGCTGTAAAATGGTTGGAATTGCTTTGTTTATTAATAAGTTAATTAGTAGCAATCCCTTGTTACATTTACCGCTGTTTTGGTGTGACACTTCGCTAAAGAAAAATCCAGGTTTATTCTGATAACTCTCGCGAGATTATCAAAAATAAGCCTGTTTTTTCCTTAAGTGACGTTGATGGAATACCCCCAAGGGGTGTATTAGAGGAGTGTTGTTATTGACCAGGGGGGTATTAGAGGAGTGTTGTTATTGACCAGGGGGGTATTAGAGGAGTGGTGTTATTGACCAGGGGGGTATTAGAGGAGTGGTGTTATTGACCAGGGGGGTATTAGAGGAGTGTTGTTATTGACCAGGGGGGTATTAGAGGAGTGGTGTTATTGACCAGGGGGGTATTAGAGGAGTGGTGTTATTGACCAGGGGGGTATTAGAGGAGTGGTGTTATTGTATTACAGCAATTAGTTGAAAATGCCTGGTTTGAGCTAATCTCGATTGTGATTTTTAAAACTCATTCCAATAATCTGAACTGAATACTATGACTGATAAAATGACAGCGCAGCGCTCTGCTTATGGCGCTTTATGAAGACGGAAAATAAGAAGTAAAAAAGGGAAATACTCCCAAGCCCCTTAGCCTAGCACCTTCCCCTTTAGTTGATTTTTTTGGTTTTCTGAAGGTTCCAGAAGATGGCAGTTTAACCGATTGGAAGGGCAAGGAGGAAACGGAAAGGGGCTAGATGAAGTTTCCAGACTGGACGTTGTAATGTGTTCTGACCTCGTTAAAGAAAGGCTTAGCGATGTCCACATATTCCTCCTCTATCTCACAGGCCACCACACGCCCATGCTCTGGCAGGACCAAGGCCAGGCTCAGCGCATTGTACCCTGTGTACATCCCTGAGAGGCATAAACACAGGAGTTCATTACCAACAGCTATTTTGATTATTTTTAACAACTTGAGTATGCCTGAAGAAGGTCTATGACCGAAAGCTCACAATAAACTACGTTTTGCACAGTATTTGAGTGTGTGGATGCTGTTATTTGGCACAACTTGAGTATGAAAATCAAAACAACAAAAAAACAAGTATTGATCAGTCTTACCAATTTCAATGGCTTTGCTGGAATTGATCAGCTTGGCCAGGTTTGCCATTAGTTGAGCTTGTTCACTGGCGACCATCATGATACTCCACGGGTCCTCAAGGGTTTTCTGCAGCAGAAAAGAGAAGGGGAGAAATCCCTTTTTACCAAAACACCTACAGTATGTAATGACACAATGATCATAAGAGTTTGTACAGTAGAGTACAATGGGCCAGAAATTGGTTCCACAGCAATGTGTTTCAGGTGTTGTCTTTAGGATAGTAGGCTGCTTTCTAGTGGCCAAAGCATGCAATTATCAACAAAAAGTATTTCCCATACATTTGAAACCCCAACCAGCTCAGTTCATAGTCCAGTCTCACCAGTCTTAGTTTGGTCAGAACAGGGTGCTCCCTCAGTGAGTTGATCACCACGTACTGCAGCACAGGGTCATCTTTACCCCTGCTGTGGCTCTTACCAGAGAAGGCAGACCTGCCTATTCCTGTCCCGGGTTGTCACATGAAACAAAAATATGACTCACTATACTCAGTGCATTTGAAACAAAATGTAAACATGCTAGGTTAGCCTACTACACAATACCAGCTAATAATCCTGTATTCATAGATTGCATATCACGTCTATGATGGTATTTGTAACAGCTTATTGTGCAAAAGTATAGTTACTGTCTACTTGTCGCCACCACCATTTAACTCAACCACAAAAAACATAGTTACCTCTTTGTGCAAGAACAAAACCTAAACACATATTTACCTGTTTGTACAAGAACAAAACCTAAAAACATATTTACCTGTTTGTACAAGAACAAGCCAAACACAGAAAAAAGTCTTGATATCTGGAGCCATTTTGGAACAGAGTCTATCTGTCTGTAAAGGAAAGACTGGAGAGTGTAGTAGTGATATGCTGAGTGTGAATGTGGGTCTCGTATTTATACAGAGAGGGCAGGAAAGTCCACTGGAACGTCCACTATGATGAAATAGTTACTTACAGTCTACAAATAATGATAAATGGTTGGTGAAATAGCAGACTCGTGGGCCTCTTACAAAATAATATTGATCAGAGCACATGGCGTAACACACGTCCAGACCATCAATAAGATAAGTGTTATAAGACCATCAATAGTAATAACACCATCAATAGAACAGTCTGGATCTATTCCCAGTTTTCTGATTGCCCAGTTTTGCCATGTTTTACAGGAAGACTTTCTTCATACCATACTTTCCAGCCACACAAACAGACATGATGCTCTCAAGCACAAGCAATAATCGGTGTGGTAACAGTGGAGTTTTCGAAAATAAAAGTGTTAGCTAGATCCCATTGCTGCTCAGAGCTCATTCTTTTATAGTATGGGTGAAATAAATCCAAATACTACACTTATTTTACTGCTGCTAAGGACAATAAAGGGCAGGTACATTTCTATTAATTAAAGTGATAATTTAGTTTAGTTTAGTTTATTAGTTTATGATGTCGTGGACAGTCCCCACTAATTAACTGTAACAACAGTAAATGGATCAGCTTTAGCCTACATGGCTAATTTCCAGCTGTAGTCCCCGGGCCAGTTGACAATAGGCTCCCTAAAATAAAATACATTAGTTTAAAAAATTACAATTGCAGCAAACACAAACAAATGGAGCAGGACATACAAACATATCAAGCACAATTGGAGCAAGCACAAACATGCCGGGGAGACAAGACATTCAAGCACAAATGGCAGCAACATCAATACAGTACATGAGATAAGAACAGTACAAAGGGGACAAAGGAAGAGCAAATAGTCATAGCAATATACAGACATAGCAGCATACAGACACAGCAACATACAGGCACAGCAGCATCCAGACATTGAAGCACACACAGACATATGCAGGCGGGTAGCAAAGATAGAGGTGTACATACAACACGTCACATCTGACAGAAATTAATGTATGCAGTTATAGTTATTGCAAAGCCATGCCTTAAGGTGTGTTGTGAAGGTGGAGTATGTATGTATATTTTTTATGTAGGTAGGTAGTGAGTTCCAGTTTTGTATTGCTATAACAGAGAATGATAATTGACCAAATTTACTTTTCCTAAATGGGACTAGAAAGTCGCCTCGTGTGGTACTTCTGGTGCTCTGACTGGTATTGTTACGTTGGGTTATGAATGAGTTAAGAGGAGGAGGAGCAGTGTAGACCAGGCAGGTGTTTTTGTATTGGATCACATCTTCCCAGCTCAGAAGTTTACGGTTATTTAGGATAGTACAATGATGAGAGCTGTTAGGCTTCTGATCCAGGACTTTAAGGGTTTGCTTGTAGAGAATAGCTAGTGGCTTTAGTGACGAGCTGCTAGTTTGGCCCCAACTTGTCAAACAGTATGTCAGATGTGACATAATCATGGCGTTCATGTATAATTTGTAAAAGGTACACTCTGGGATATCATGTCACATCCAGTGGCGGCTGGTGATAAAAATGTTGGGTGGGGCACAGATTATGGGGGCATGCTCCACGGGGAAGAATATCAACTTTAAAATCTGGATTTACAGTCGATTTTAGCATGAGAATATATATATAACTTAATTATTTTTATATATAACTTATTAAAGGGCAAACTGCAAACACAACAAAAATATAATGCACAACAACTGACAAATCAACTGGAATAGTCTTTGTTAGCAGAGTAGACCTAATGTTAACAGAATGGACTTATACCCTTTGTCTATCTGTGCAGCGGTAAGGTGAATAATTCTAGCAGTACTGTCCAGACAGTTGTCTTGTTTAGCCATTCAACTAGGCATTATTTATTAAATGGAGAAAGACATGGAACACAATGCAATTGTGATAATAAATGTGTTCTTTGTTACTTCTTTAATTAAATTAAAGTGTACCTTTCTATTATCATACAATATTTCCTTGAACATGTAAACTCTATAATCATACAGTTGTCTTTCTATTAGTTGTCTCTGTCATACTGAACTGTTTGTTATCATCCTGAACTATCTCTGTTGCTCACCTCACCTCAGTTCTGTCTCTATTGCTCTCCTCCCCTGTTGTCTGTCTCTCTGTTGCTCTCCTCTCCTGTTGTCTGTCTCTCTGTTGCTCTCCTCTCCTGTTGTCTGTCTCTCTGTTGCTGTCCGACATGCTCACTCTCAACAACATTGGTCGTCGCAGCTGCATTATTTTTAAAATATTTTTTAACTTAGCTATTCGGTTGTTAAGTCGCGACGTGTTTCCGGGTCCAAAGTTGGCTGAGGCGCTGTCTTCGAAATGCCGCAATAATAATAATAATAATTAATTATATTTATATAGCGCTTTTCCGAGGCTCAAATACCCTGACAATATGGGGAAAACGGGAAAGTTCTGTTCCTTTGTAGTTGTTGTATGAATAGATCCGAGTCTAAAAAACGATTAAACTGTCATTCTACCGCTGTAGTTTGACGTCAGACTTAACAACCGGATATTCAGGGCTCTCAAGTCTCACGCATTTTTAAATTTTTACTACCCCTAGTGGTAGTGGCCCTAGGCTGCAGCCTAGGTAAGCCTATAATCTGCGCATGCTCGGGGCGCATTTTTTGCGAAATAGGAGACAGCCAATTGGAGCGCTGCTACAGCTCACGTGTAAGCCAAAAGTATTTGGACTTGGATAGAGTCCCATTCGGCCGGCGTCCCCGACTCCCTACCCCAGAGGTTCCCAAACTTTTTTTAACCAAGGCACCCCTGAAGCTTTCCCCCTTTTCCAAGGCACCCCAACTCTACGAAGATTTAAAAAATGCCTCGGAGCTTAAACTAAAAACAATACACGATGAATTGGTTTGAAAATGTGTGTTTATATATAATACATAAGTATTGCCCCAATGCATTTTAACAAGATAATAAAAGTCATAAATGAACTGTAATGGATGGGCAAGAATGCATAGGTCAGTCAAACTATCCCTAAATTAAATAAAATTGTGGCCCTCAAGGATTGTACAATATGGGAGGAGACTCAGAGGGAATTCTTCACACAAATAAAATATCAAAGGCCTGTATAATCAATCAATGGAACAATGCTTTTTTGGGGGGCTTAAAATAATGCCTTAAAATCTAATTCTCATTTCAATGCTCATTCTGAGATTATTATTCCACATCTGAACCAAACGGGTAACTCACAACTATAATAATTTAACAATTATGACACACCGGCAAAGAACCGTTCCGGTTCGCGTTTGGGAACCTCAGAACTTTGGTGCTGTCTGGCGAACCAGCCCGCGTTCAAACCATTGTAACCAGAACCATCCGAGTCATCAACGATCGGTGATGAAGGGGTGGAATAAACAAAAATGTCACAGCTAGATGGCAGCTACTTCACTGGAAATCAGGATAATATCTTCCACTACAGTATCTGAAATAAACACTATTTTCTATGGAACAAAACAAAAGACACATTCTACACGAGTTATTTTACTAACCAGCTGCTCCATTGCTGGAATAGAAATGGCTTACAAAATGTGCGTGCGCGTGTGCATGTGTGTGTTTGCTGAGCATGTGAGGAAGATAGAGAGAATGATGAAACTTTTGATAATTGTTTTGATCACTAATGATTAGATTTAGATTAGATTACATTTTGTCTCCTTCCTTCTTGCTGGTCTTTGCAGCCGAGAATATGACACACCCACTGACGTGACTGTTGTACGTTTTGGTTCCTGCTTGAGAACTACTATTTTCTGGTCTCCGAACTGAGTTTCGGTCTGAACGCGCCGGCCGGTTCCAGACTTGGTTCGCGAATGCGAACCGGAACGGTTCTTTGCCAGTGTGAAAGCCCTACCAGAGAGCTTTGCTGCACAACACAAACTGTTGATGCATGGGCTCTGCTGCGCCACGTTCTGTCCTCCAGCCTGTTGCATCTCTGTATTTGAACGTCTCTGGCAGCATCTCCCCACTAGTGTTTTGCTGATGATATATTCCAGTGTCTACCTAAAGAGAGATCTTTCTTTACCTAAGTGAGTCGTATTTGACAGTACATAATTTTGGGCCTCTGTTAGGGCCCATTGGGTTTATTAGGCTATGCTTCCTTTGAGTTAATTACGACTAGGCGCTACTGTGCGTCAAAAACAATTGTTTAACACACGTCATTGCAACTTCGCCATGATGGAAAAGAAACGTCAAATCAAGAATGATTTGGGTGGGGGGAAGCGGGTGGGATAGGATGTCACTCCAAGGACACCAACGTTTCTCTGTCAATTCCATAATTAAGTATGCGTGGATGCAAACGAAACATATTTGCCCACAAGTACACCACGTCAATGAAATGAGCCATGACTCGAGCTTTCGTCTTTCGAAAAAAAGACTTGCCTGTGTAACGGGGAAAGGGAAGGGAAGACTGTGAGTGAGCATGTGGCTTAGCTCAGGTCCTCCCTCCGAAAATGAGATGCCTCCCCCCCCCCCCCCACACTTTCCACACACACTCTCTCTCGCTCTCTCTCTCACTCCCCTTACTCCCCCACTGCTCCAGGCCTCTGCCTACATGACGCTAATTATTTCTGCTACTTGTGCCAAGTACCTACTGTTCTACTGTTCACCAGCACATTCAGCAGACAGGACCGGGTCCCTCAGCTGCTTTTTGTGTCTGTTTAAGGAATGAAAAGATGCGTGTCGCCATCTGCAGCGGGCACCCCGCTCTTCCCCCCTCCTGGCCTGTGGCTGTCAACACGTCACAACGATACACACTCACTGAAACTTTCTCTCAGAGGGAATGGGGCTGCGGTGGAATAAAAACAAGAAAGGAGCAAAGACACATACAACTGTTTAATATGAAACAAAATAATTCAAGAGGTTCCTGTTTTGACGCCTTTAGAAGAAAGTGGTAAATAAAGTAGGAGGAACCACACACACACACACACACACACACACACACACACACACACACACACGCACACTCACTTGAATTATTGCACTGAAATCCCAAGTAGTCATAGTTTTTGTGCTGTCCTACTCACTGGATCCTTTTGAAACTGCCATTCCTGATACACTAGCCCCTACCTCTCCATGGCCCCTACCACTCAATGGTTGCTCTGTTTCTTCGATGGTCAGATTGATGTGATTTAGAGGAGAATTACAAAAGGAAACATCCAATGTATCTGATAAGTGAGTACACCTTCAAGGCCTGGTCAAACAACATAGCAGCAGATGCACTAGTAGCACTAGTAGTACTCTGATGGATATAGTACTAGTCTAGATGACTCTATGATAGATATAGTACTAGATGACTATGCTAGATATAGTACTAGATGACTCTATGATAGATATAGTACTAGATGAGTCTATGATAGATATAGTACTAGATGACTATGCTAGCTATAGTACTAGATGACTCTATGATAGATATAGTACTAGATGACTCTATGAACAGCGAGTACCTTTGCAATTTATACAGCTTTTGCAGGCAACATTACACACACACACACACACACACACACACACACACACACACACACACACACAAACCAGAACCCCAAGAGTCAATCAGGATTCAGGAATGTCATGTATTTATCGAATGACCATTCAAACAAACCATACAAAGTCATACAAACTAGTGTTGCACAATATTTTGGCCTCTTTGATTTGTTCAGATATTAACTAGCCTAAATAATATATCTAGTTGTTGTTTTCTTTGCTTTTTAAAAACTGTATGTATGAATTAGCTAAAAGTATGTGTTTTATGAATGAGTTTCGATGCTTCATTCACAGCAAACAGAAGTATTCAAATGCTCTATTGACCTGACCAAAAGGTAATGTCACTATGTTTCCCTTTAGGGGGAATTCCTGCACACGTTGGAGGGAGCACCGCGTTTGGCCACAACGTGGAGGACGAGTGGTTCATCGTATACCTCCTCCTTCAGATCACCCTCGCCTTCCCTCAACTGGCTGCCAGGTAGAACCCCCTATCTCAATGAGCATTCATAAAGTTTGTGTGTGTGTGTCAAGGACGTGTCGTCCATATAAGCAGAGTAAGCAGTGCTTACCCAACGAAAAAATAAAAAAGGACGGTGAAAATATTAAAATAAAAGTGCATGTAACCGTTTGTTTGTTTTCATTAAAAGACTCGTATTTTTGGTCCCAGGGCAGCAGGAGTCATTCATTTTGGCGCCACCTGCAGGAGTAAGCACTCGCTATTCTGCTTGCTTGTATTGCGTTGCATTATAAGCACTTCTCTCTCTGCTTTCCCTCGCGTACATTCTAATGCGTGAAAATGTCTTTTTAATTTTTTCCGATGCCTCAGCCCGCTGTTTAATGTGGCCAGGGTAAGCATGCTTACCAGCCAATCAGTAGTTCGTTCATTCCGATAAGAGCTACTGATTGGCTCTTATCACTTTCAAGTTCACTTAACATTTCACCTTACTTTCTCTCACCCGGCAGAATAGCTTATGCCAGCTAGCTCAATCAATAAGGATAACTTGCTTGATTTTGTGAATATGGACATTACTGTCAGCGACCTAAAGGGATTTCGTAGACTGGACTGGACTAGAAAAACACAACTACTGGCTAAAGGCCGCCCGAAGCCACTGCTCACCGATCTTCACACCCAGAAAGGGAGAGTCGCTAGGGGCTACAGAAAGCCTGGTATGAGCGGTTTATATGATTTATACTGTATGATTCGCGAGGCTGGTGGCGATCTGTGCTTGTTTATATGGTTTGAGTACTGCTGTACTGCTGGTTATGGCTCCTTATTTAAGACTTCCTCTACTTTTACCTTTGAATGTAGGCCTGTGCCGTTGTGTTTGGCGAGAGAGCTGCTTAATCAATCGCTGAGATAGGCCTAATGTCGCTGTCCGTGCCAGTGGTTCTGGACCAAAAGTGTTTGAGAGAGATAGAGAGGGAGGGTTTGTGATGTGATGTCAAGTGCCTGAGTGACAAAAGTGTGAAAAGAAAGTGTGTTGTGAGTTTACTATGGAGGATGGAAACGGTGTGTGTCTGTGTTGTGCGTGTGTGCGTTTGCGATGTTGAAACTGGACTTGTAGATTTCAGCAGGTTGGCTACTTGAAAAGATCTTGGTTCAAAAAAGATTGAACAATGAGCACCCCTGATATAGTCGAAACTGGCAACTTATTATTATTTTTTTTTAAATCTGATCACAAAGTGACCCTACAGTTTATTAGCGGGTTCTAGGGCATCAAAATTGCATTTCCTTGAAACTGCGTTCACTGATAGAGTGTATGTGTAATATGTGTAATAATGTGTATTTCTATATATGCTTACCCAATCTAAAAGCTCACGGCACGTGCCTGGTGTGTGTGTGTACCTCCATGTTTGTTGTAGAGTAGTACCAACTTTACACCAACAAGTGGCAGTGTTATCAAGCTAATGCCCCATGAGCCAGTGTTGCCTCCTCTGTCCTCCTCAACCATTGTAGAAGGGCAGGTCTATCAGTTACATCTGGAAACATGTCCTGGCTTCATGGCCTTTATGAAGATACCCTGTGACATCATTGCCAAGTACATGGGAGGTTCAAAAATTGGCATGCCTGTAATGTCACAACAATGACATCATCGTCATCATGTTGATGTTGGGATTGCTGTGAAGCGTCGCATAGTAGGTGGCCCTGGTCCTGGCAGGCATTGTTCTGTAACGCCGCCTCAGCAGTCAGGAAGGATGAATGCTAAGTGATGCTAATTAGACTGGAGTGAGACACCGAGATCATTGACAGACGGAATTTCTTGGCGTTCAATTGACATCTTCAGATTTGTCCTCCATTTGACAGGGATGTCTCCCAACATGACAAGTCTGTTTAAAAGATTCCACCGCACACATACACAGACAGACACACACACACACACACACACACATACACTGTGCTGGATTGAGCTCAGACCTGTGGTTTGTCGAGAGCAATAAGGGTTTCTTAGCACACACACTCACAGAAACACAAACACACACACACACACACACACACACACACACACACACACACACACACACACACAAAGAACCTCTGTTTCGTATCTAGGTCACTCCAAGACTTTGCTGCATTTAGATGGAGATGTTAAAGTCCAAGACCAAAAATATCATGGAAAATCTGGATTAATACCCTGCTGTAGTGTGTGTGTTTGTTTGTGTGTGTGTGTGTGTGTGTGTGTGTGTGTGTGTGTGTGTTTGTTTGTGTGTGTGTGTGTGTGTGTGTGGGAGGGGGACTGGGACGGAGATGAAGACAGATAATCCAATGAAATTCATTATCATCTCCTTTTGTATCACTAACCCCCATTGTAACAGTGTGGTGGATCTGCCATTGCAGTAAACAAGGCTTGAGTGGCAGGTATGGTTGTCTGACTTCCAAATCACTTAGGCATCCCTTCTATTAACCTAGCATGTAAATAAATACCGATTTTAATTTCCATAGAGTCACGCGACAAGGTGACAGTCGTCAAAGACATCAAACAGCATACTCTGGGGCACGTGAGCTCAGCCGCCGTCAAAACCTGGCCTAGGATAGGTGCTGACACCTAGAGCAGGGTGCAAAAAAAAGACAAAATGTCATTTCTTCAGAAACAATTAGCGGATGAGCCCTCGGATTTGGTACCAGCGAGTCTCCCGGCTGTCTAATCCTCTGACTAGGGGTGCCATCGCTGGCGTGGCGTGGCACGCACGCTCTCTATTCCTCCTCTGAACGTTCCAGAAGCCTCAGAGTCCGTGTCAGACACAGCTGGAGGCTCTGCGCGGTGGAGAGAGAGAGATACTGCACAGGGAAACTCCTCTGAATTAGATGTGATGCAGAAATCTCTGTTTTCTTACAGAGAAACATATCCCCTGTTGCCAGTTTTGAAATGGTGAAGAAGAATATCAGTTTGTAAACCACAGAAGGCAAATATCTTGGGCTATAATGTGATGTGATTGTTATGCTTTAATTGAAAGTGGAAAAACTAGAAAATTAGTGCACCTCAAATGGATGTTATTCAAGTTATTATTGACATCCATTTTATATAAGAAGGCAGCTTGCTGACGAAACATTTGTTAAAGTAATTTGCATTCTTACTGTCACATAAACATAATAACCATAATAGGGTAACTGGTCCATTGTCCTGGTGATATGGTAACCAATTCAGACATGTTGGACCAGTTGTTTTTAAGATACACATGTCTATTGTTTCAATTCCCCTTGAATTTATCTCTAAAGTCATATTGGATATTGTCACATATGTCGACAACACAACAACACATACTGTATTAAAAAGCTGATGGGTCTGATGAAAAGGTCCCCAGGTAGGGTAATGTCATTTTTCAGTTCTTTCTAGATTATAAAAGGGCATAATATTATTGTAAGCTTTCAAATGATGTGTCATACATTGAAACAAGTTGAAGAAGTTATGCATATTTGAATGTTGATACCCCCCAAATCAACAAACCGAGGAATTCAGACTCAAAGTTTTCACAGACACTTTTTTTTTTTTACCTGGTTACCTCCACCACAACCACTCTCCCAGGACAACCACTCCCCCATTACACTACCTGTCATTATCTACCTGTCAGTGGGGTTGTCAGCTAACCCTCAGGAAACAAACTTGCAGGGCTGACATGTTTAAATTGTTAAATAATAATAATAATAATAATAATTCAAGATTCATTACGTTTTTATTGCTGTGTGTGCCAAAGGTTTATTACATCCCATTATACAAGTACAAGAGAGTAACATTCTTATGGCTTCAGTTTTCGTCGACATTGCAGTGGCAAGAGAAAACTAAATGGCAAAAGGAAACAATAATACGGTGTGTGCATGTGTATGCATTTACCATTATAGTCCATAATGCGTCTTGTGGGATTTACTAGTAAACACTGACTCAGCTTAGCATGTAACTCAGTACGCTAGTTAACAAACGAACACTTTTGGCTATGGCATGTAACTCACCCGTTTGGCTATGTGTCAGTGTTTACTAGGCTAGCCACACAGGTGTTAGCTTGTTAGCTAGCTTGTTAGAGATATAATAGATTATAGAAAAGGTAAATGCTTTTGTAATGAATGGTAATGTTGTGGAAATAAAAAAGAATGATTCATTCACAAACTGCACATCACTCATATTTGTAGATTGTAGCTATGGCATGTAACTCGCCACATAGTTAACTAACACGTTTGGCTATGGTATGTAACTCACTGTCGGTGTGTCGGCAACACACATGCAAACTTGCAAAGCTTAGTAAAGAACGCATGTAACTCACTTAGCCAAAAACAAAGCAGAAGGTGACCACAGTCCCGTGAGTAGTATATTGATCGACAAAACTTTCTCTGTGGATAAAGTCCTTGATAGCAATGTCCTCTTGTCAACAAACAGACATGAGCCTATGGCTATTTATGAGGATGTAGGTCAGGTGTACCGAAGGGGTACACGTCCTCTCAAAAATACGAATACTACCCCCACCCAAGTTAGCTAACAAACTGTAGGTATTTAGTGAATGTAAAACAGTTGGTTATGATATTGAGTGGGTTCATCGCTTCAATTTTTGTCATATGCAAAGAACGGGAAAACAATTATTTTCACAACAAGACTTTGTTTTGCTCGATTGCGAGGTTTCACAATTCCCGACATGCGAACCTTTTCACCAAGCCGTGACACATATTTTTAGCGACATAAGAAAGTTCAAGAGGTTTGCGACACCCCATTGGGACACTCAAACGTGTTGACTAGACGTCATTTCTGTCGATCGACAGATGTCAGCTGTGTTGATTGACAAAGCATCAATTAACCTTTACGTGATACAGCGGCTTTGTCTTACCTCCATATTGCCTACACACAGTGTGCCATGACATGGATTTCTCTCCCTTTGTCCCAAGTCATCACAGCGTCTTTCCCCATCACTCTCCAGGCTAAGGAACGTCCCCTCCTCTCGCCACACTTGAAGTGCCAACGATAATGTTATAATTTGCCAGGGCAATTGGACACTCTTAATTGAGTCGATTATGTGCTCTCTCATAGAGATGAACCCTCTGGAGTGACTGAAGGGATGGAGAGATTGAAGGAACAGAGAGAGCGAGATGGAGGGATGAAGAGAGGGAGGCTGTTCATCACAGAGGAAGAGAGACATGAGATATGACTGCTAGGAGCCCTGAGCAGAGGTGTGTGTGTGTTTGTGTGAGTGTGTGTTTGTGTGTGTGCGTGCGTGCGTACGTACGTGCATGCGTGTTATGGATGGTGTTCGGGGCTAGCATAGCTTCAGGGGTGTTGGGGAATCGAGAGGGTGACCGGAGGGTGGGAGTGTGTGTAGATATCACAGTGCAGCCAGTGTAATAGACACAGACACACACTACATCTGAAGTTAATCCAATCAGGAGGAGACGCCGCGCTTTCATCCGTAGAAGACACACAAACATAAGGTCAAGAGCAGCTTGTATTAGCGCTATGATGTCAGAGGGAAGTGCCGTTGATAATTGACTTTCAAAGGGAAGGAGAGAAAGGAAGCGATAAAGAGAGAAAGGCCTGAACAGTCCAGACAAGGAGATGTAAAACAAATACAGTGTTAGTATCTTTTGTTGCACACAGGGACCACATTATCTGCTGTTAGAAGCCAATGGGTTCACAGGAACAGTAAAAGGTTGCTATCCTCTATATCTGCAGCCAGGCTGAAAGAGGTAACATACATGTAGGGGAGAGAGGGATGACATTATACAGTATGTTTGCATCATTTTGTTTCTGTTGACTCGCCCAAGTTGAATTGTTAAGTAAGTAAGTAAACGTTTATTTATATAGCACCCTTCCCAGCACGGATGCACAGGGTGCTTTACATATAAAATAAAAATATACAAAAGTGCAAATTCGAAACATCAATGATTAAAAACAGAAAGGAGACAACATAAACAGGAACAATAAGAAGGCTAAAATTGACTGCCGGCCTGTCTGAACAGATGTGTCTTTAGTTGCCGCTTAAAAATGTGTTCTGAAGGAGCGGCTCTCAGGTCATGGGGGAGGGCATTCCAAAGCTTTGGGACCGTCACCTCAAACGCTCTGTCCCCTTTTGTTCGAAGTCTGGTCCTAGGCACGACCAGGAGCTCCTAGTCGGAGGACCTTAGTGACCGGGTGGATGAGATCCGAGATGTAGGCGGGGGCTTGGCCATGAAGGGCTCTGAAAGCGAACACCAGTACATGTAATTTAGTCCATTAACACTAAAGGCTTAATTTGTGTCTGGGAAAAATCTCAAGGCTTTCCGAATGAGGTGAGAAGAAAGACTGGGAGACTAGTTTTTATTTTGAAACACAGAAATACATTTCAAAGTTGTTGAAAATCACAACACAAACTCGCTAGTCAAGCCAAAATACTGAAACGCAATGGATTTGGTGAGTAATCCCGACTGCTACCTAGCTAACTATAACTCTACTTTACATACAAAACAAGCTGTGTCAGTTGACTAGCCAGTGTGTCATAGATTTTCAACAACGCTGAAATGTATTTACATTTTTTCGAAATGAAAGTCTGAACATGAAATCGGATGCCGACTTGCGGCCCAATTGACCAGACCGTGTCGCGTACAGTTTCGCTTACAGTAAACAGGGAACATTCTAATCAAGCACATGCCATAACAGCTGGAGATGCATGTTCTGTAGGGTACCAATGTGCTTCTAAGAGGCAAACATATCAACACACGCTAATGGTGTGGCTCTCCTAGACGACACAGCTCCACACATGAGCGAATGTAACATTCACAAAAAGGACTATTTACTTTTTTCATTTCCCTGTGTATCTGTGAGGCAAAGGAGCACAGGGGCATTTTGTATGAAAACAGGGCCTGGGCCTAATGTTCCATGAAGACCATGGTGAATTCATATTGATGGGAATGGAGCTTCTGAAGCCCAACAGCCATGATTTTTTCATAAGCCGCGGGGAACAAGAAGTCAGTCAGCTGACAGGTGCTAACGCCGCCAATAGTGCCGTGGATAAGAGATGGGACATGCAAAAGAAAGAAAGAGAGAGAGAGAGAGAGCATGGCTGGCTTCTGTTTCCAAAACGCTTTTTCATCGTAGAAACATTGTTGCTTCTGCTCCTCTGCGTGGTGTGTGAGCTCTCTTCTCTCCCTCTGCACCCGGCTCTGTTTGTCTCTCTAGCTGCAGAGGATTTTTACGACGGAGCCTGTGTGTGTAAACACCAGAATGCATGTCAAATATGATGAGTCTTGATAGCTGTAAAACATACCCAAAGACTGCTCCTCACTTATTATCTGCAACGAGAGCCCTGGGGCTACGTCTGCATCCTGCTGCCTTCCCTGCTCGCACGTCAGGGCCACGGGTCCCTCTCTGGAAAGCATTGATTATTTTGGCATGAGCAAAGGAGAAGGCGAGGTGCGAAAAAAAAAGAAATACAAAATAAAAAAATCAGGGAAAATAAATATTTTTGTGTGCAGTTTGCAGCCGCAAGAAAAATGTGAGCACATTGGGGGAAATAAAGATGATGGATTCGCTGGCTGGTGTGCGTGCGTGTGTGCTCGTGTGTGTGTTTGTGTCTGTCGTGTGTGTGTGTGTGTGTGTGTGTGTGTTAGTCACAGGTCTCCTGTGAGGGTCCGACTGCCAACCTGGGGCCATGCCTGTGCTCCTCCACTCAACTTTACTGCCTTCATTTGGGTTGACGAATGGCTGGCTGCCTTATCAGACCCTCTTCCTGTAGGCTCAAGTGGCTCCCAGGAGCCTCACAGTGCCCGCAGCCTCCGTCACTCACACACACACACACACACACACACAGAGACACACTCACACACACACACACACACACACACTCACACTCACACTCACACTCACATTCACACTCACATTCACACACACACACACACACACACACACACACACACACACACACAAAGACACACACACACACACACACAGGAGGGATGAGGGGAGTGAAGGGGGCTGGTGCTATGGCACCTGAAGGCTCGGGGGGGAGGGGGGTGGGGAGAGTGGAGCAACAGTGTGGACCTCCAGGGCCAGCGGCCCCCGTCTCCACACAGCTAGGCAGCCACGGAGGCTCCTGTCTGGGGCATACACAGCAGCCCCGGCCTGCACAGCTCAGCACACATCCATCAGGCAGATATTACAGTAATCTAGAGGTGATGCATTAGCCTGGATGCCAGGGGGACGGTGTTGCATTTGTGATGGATCCCTCCAGCTCCGCTGCCTTTGTCACGGGGGCCTCTGAACAATTCGGCGCAGCTAACAGCTAACCCTTTTCTGCTTATGCCGTTATTTGAATTTATACAGAGGTAATGCGCGCAGTATTTTATTCTTAATCACACTGCCCAAAGGATTGAGACATATTTCCCGCCCAAGTTAGTGCTACAAAGTTGCACGCTCTTATGAAAGCAATACATTACTTATGCACTTAGGCGAGCCGAAGAGGAGAGATGGAGGTACCCTAGCAGTGCTTGTGGTGTGTTTATAAGGCTATATTAGTGCCTTCGCTGATGTCTTGACGCGGCTTATGCCATCAATTATGACAAAGACTCTATCTTAGCTTACATAAATCCCACTTTACGGTTATTATGAATCCGATTTATTTGCTCCAGTTATGTTTATTATTGCTTTTTATGGTTTATATTCTGTCTAAAATGCCATCAACGATTCTACGGCGCATGTGTTTCGGAAAGGATGGAAACCCTTTATGAGGTTGTGAGTGCCAATAAACAAGACAACCCAAGCTTTTGGGTACATCTTTAATGTTTTATGTATGTATGATGAATTCAATAGTTTAGCTCCATTTCAAGGCCAATCGTTGAGTGTTGACAGTAGTTCACATAGTCAGAGACACATCCAGAACAGACAGAGAGGCTCCCACTTGGGGAGCTGTACTGTCTGGCTGTTTACCTGATAGACAGACCAGGGCAGGGAGAATGGAAACATTGTCTTGGCAGGACCATCACTCCTCTCTGGAGCGCAGAAGGTGTGTGCGTGTGTGCGTGTGTGCGTGCGTGCGTGTGTGTCTGTGCGTGTGTGTGTGTGTGTGAGAGCATGTACAACCCAGCAGCAGTCGTCCCGTCATCTGGACAGAGTAATCCTGCTGGTTTGTAGGGACTGTCAGAGGTGTGGTGTGGGAGCTAAGGCCCAGTGCTCTCTCTGTGGGATCTGTCTGGGTCACCATGAAAGGCAGACACCAGAAATGACAACAGATGGGATGCTATCCTAAAGCAACGTCCAACCAACGCTAGTATTAGGAACAGTTTAAAGTAAATGTGTTTCTGCAGACCAACGAGTTCTATGTGCACGTATTATCTGTGCTGAAGTATTATGTCAAAAACTGAAGACGCGTGGCATGAGTTACGTGAATTACAAGATACGTTACAGAGTTAATTGTAGCTTGCGTGGTTATAAGCCAGTATGAGGCATTCACTTTGAGCGGCCTTTTGTATTTATCTGCCAGTATAGTTAGCTAATACTTTCACAAAGAACGTGTCTGTTGCTTTTCAGCGAACGTTCTGCTTACAAGGCGGGGTGAGTGCGATGTTGTTCATCAAAATGCACGCAATGATACCCAGATTTCTGAAATGTCGGATTTGAAAAAAGAAACTATTTGCCAGGTGTAAATGGGCAGAAGGTGTGGATTTCCTGCTCTCTCCATCCTATGCCTAGCTGTCTCCACTCTGAGTGTGTCTTTGATAGCAGTCATACTGTGAGACAGACAGGCCTGCGCCAAGATGATGGCATCAAAAAGGGCCGACTGACAGTTACTGTCTGACAGCCGTCTCCTTCCTAAACACACTCCTGGTCCCCTGTGCATCTCTCTCTCTCTCTCTCTCTCTCTCTCTCTCTCTCTCTCTCTCTCTCTCTTTTCTGTCTCTCTCTCTCTTTTCTGTGTTTCGGTCTCTCTCTCTCTCTCTCTCTCTCTCTCTCTCTCTCTCTCTCTCTCTCTCTCTCTCTCTCTCTCTCTCTCTCTCTCTTTCTCCCATCTCCCTGTCAGGAGAAAGTAAGGAGATGGAGAGATGAAGAGGCAGACGTCTTAAACCAGCACCTGTTATTATGAGGTGTTGTTGTGGTTGTCGTTTATACAGTTTTAGAGGGGAATCAATACTTTGACACATTGTTCTGTACCACAAGAACATCTACAGTACCTACTAACTTTGAATTTATTCTGACCTTGACTATTTTATGCTTCCATTGGCACAAAGGACAAATGACCTGTTTTGCTTTTGTAGTTCGCTTACCTGTTGATACATTTTTTATTTTTTTTTTAAATCCTAAATGTCAGTCTAGTTTGCTTACACACACACACACACACACACACACACACACACACACACACACACTCACACACTCACACTCACACGCACACACATGCTCTGCTCTGGATTTCTCTGATTGTCAGTGTTTCGTAAGCCTCAGTTAAGCCCAGTTTATGCTCCTGCGTAAAATCGACGGCGTAGGCTACGGCGTAGCCTTGCGTAGCCTACGTAGCCTTGCGTAGCCTACGGCATAGATTAACGCGCACCTCTCCAAAAATGTAAGTATGCGTCAGTTTCTACGCAACCGTAAGCTCTGTGATTGGTCCGCTTGGTAGCACATGATTCCGACAAGATTCCGACTCTCTCGTCGGCCAAAATGCGGAAGCCATGACAGAAATGTCATTTACTTTTTCTGTAATTACTTATTAATAAAGATTTGAAAAATTATGATAACCATCGTATTATCTTAGTTTAATGTCATTTCAATGCATCATATAACTTTTATTTACAACAAGCATAACAAAAAAATCGCTATTATGCCGCTATGAGTACACCGACCGTCGGCATTGTCAGAATGATAGCGATAGCAGAAGGAGGTAAACATCAGTACCTACCCTAACCGGAAGAGGCACAGCACAGGGGCATAGAAAACACACTGCCACCTAGCGATGTGACGGTGTAATTGCAGAGCGGCCTACGCAGAAGTGTAAAGTGCGAGACCCCTTACGTAGGCTACGGCGTAGACGCGCGTAAATTCGACGCAGAAGCTTAAATCGGCCTTTAGACTGGCTGTCATCTGACCATACCAACCCCTGTACTCTATCAGTTGGCACACTTAAATGACTAGAGTTTATATTCAATCACGGGCGAGTTGTGCTAACCTTCCACCAAGGTACCAAGGTAAGGGAATCTGCTATTGAAACCCCCAAAGTGAAAAACACCTCCAAAACCCCTCCTCTTTAGGAAGGCCTTAGTTTCAGATTGTCCCTTGTTGTCCCCTTGTTGTCCCTTGTTGTCCCTTGTTGTCCCTGCCCTTTTAGTGTCAGCTGTGTTTTTGTTTTCATTACTTTTTATTGCTCTCACTGTAGCACTATTATGATTATTATGATGCTTATTGTTATTGTTGTTGTTATTGTTATAATTATCGTTATTATTATAATTATTAATAATATTAATACTAGTCAGCATGGGTTTCAGACTTGGATGCATTTTCTTTGTTGAAATCAGCTTTATGAGGAAATGTAGAGATTTAAGGCAACACATTACTGCAAACTACTAAACCCATTAATTATTGACCAATGAGGAAGCATTTTATATATTAGTATAAATACTTTAATTTAATTTCCATACTTTGACAAACACACAGGACTACTATGACATGTGGATAAGCAGACTAATAACTATAACAGGATGATAATGCATTACATGACTCGATATTGAAAATTGAACATTATTCTTGATTTACCATCCAGATGTGGCGTTGTGGGGACAGAATGAAATCTCCATATCAGTCTTAATCTGCAGCCGGGTGCTTGATGTGTTTGGTTAGGTTTTATGCGTGTTTACCGAGAATGTAATTACCACTTTTGGACATGCAGCTGTTTGAGAAACAGATTTGATGGCTCACAAAGTCATTGCCAAAAAAGAATGCATGCTCCCTCAATGCTTAATTTGTCAATTATCATATTGTGATTACATTTCCTTTTATCGCCATTAGCAACAGCATTCTCACCATCGGTTTGTGTTAGGTCACTAACTCCTCATACATTCCACTATCTGGAATAAAAAATGTACCAAAGGATTAATTTAAATCACTATGGTATGCCTGGATTCTATTCCCCAATTTAACTAATAAAGTGTACAAATGAGTCATGGCGGACGAATACATAATTCATAATTAAATTACTGCTTGATGGAGTGGAATTTATTAATTGTGAAGACACATGTGCCGCCATTAATACACTAATTAATCTCTGAGTTTTTCTTTCAGCTCTTTATTGGCACATTGCTCACTGGACTGTAGTCCGCTGCTGGGCCTGGTTACTAAGTTGTGGTAACACATTGTTACAACAAATTATCCACATACACGGAGAGGGCAGACGCTAAGTGATGGCCACAATATGCATTTGCCTTTAAAACTTAAGGGGGGAGTTGAATTTATTGAGGGTGTCACATGGCTTCAGTGAGTAATTTTTTCCAACACCCCCTCAGACCCGAGATGCTAATGCAATCCAGAGCTGCAGGGGGAGCTGTCCTAGTCTCTCTCTCTCTCTCTCTCTCTCTCTCTCTCTCTCTCTCTCTCTCTCTCTCTCTCTCTCTCTCTCTCTCTCTCTCTTTCTCTCTCTCTCTCTCTCTCTGTTTACTGATGCCTTCATTATTACAGCTAGATGTTCCTATCTACGATTAACTTAATTAAGGGTAAATTTTTGTGCCGTATCTGATCATGTCATGGCCCCACAGGTCTCTAGGTCCTGGCCTCTTGAACCTCTTGGGCACCCTTAGTGTTTACTTCCTCAGACTCCTACTGTCTCCTGTACTCCCTGTTGACTCCTGGGGGGTATTCCATCAACGTCACTAAAGAAAAATCCATACATATTTTGATAAGTCTTGCGAGACTATTTAGAAATCTCACAGGATTTATCCAAATAAGCCTGGATTGTCCTTTAGCGACGTGGCTGAAATACCCCCCAGTACACACGCTGAGAGGCTCTCTGGCCAAAGGCCACATTCCGTCAGAGCAGCTGGTGGTAATAACTTATCACACTATGGGACACAAACACATTCACTTGATGCTAATATTGTTCAATCATCAGAATGGGAATAACAAACTATCATATTGTGTTATGTTTGTCCTAAGCAGTAGACCATCATACTGAATCTTCTTACGGTTATTGAACTTGACTTTTTCTTTATAAGCTGACCCCCCTCACCTGTCAGTAACATGACCACTACTACCATCGTTTTTTTTGTTAACACTATTCTTGACTAGATGGCTATATACCGTAGAATGACTGTTATATATGACATACAGACTACATACAATTCGAAAAAAACACTATCACGAATGCTGTCAAATTGTAATGGCGTCTGAAGATGACCGTTTATGACAACTGACTCCACACAGTCATGACATAGACACGTTTTAAAGTAAACGGACAGTCTACAGTCGGTTTTTATAGGCGGACCCTGTTAGTGGCTTTGACAGAGGGTTCAAGTCAAGTGTAACCCATATTTCTGCCCTTCACACTACCCACGAGTGCTCCCTCAAGACAAACAAGGGCCTAGCTCTTTTTAACGGCCCGGATAATAACAGCGCCTTTAGCATCCACAAGAAATCTCCCATTATCTATTGATTCAGTCTCACCCAGCATCTGGGTGACTTACGCCTCCCTCTAATTCCCATTACCAGGGAACACTGCAGCCTTATCAAGGGAAACAATAAGCTGCTTGTCAGGGGAGGCCAGAAAATATGAGGAAGCATCTGCCCTGCTTAGAGGAACTCATGACTGGGTTGAAAAAGAACCCTCTCTCCCTCCCTCCCTCCCTCCCTCCCTCCCTCCCTCCCTCCCCCCTCCCACCACCCCCCACCCTCTCAATCCTCCCAGTGACCTCTGGGTCTAATGCGGGGTGGGTGGATGGTGGTGGCACGTGGAATGCTAAGGTAAATCGGAAAATGGAAATCGGCTCATTTCACAAGGGGGCAGGGTTTTGAGCAGGGTGGAGGGGGGGTAGGTGGAGGTGCAGATGGAGATGAGGGGAGGGCAACCCCCCCCCCCCCCCCCCCCCCCCCCCCAAAAAAAAGAAACCTAACTAGAAGCCCGGCTCCTGGACTATAAACCTGTCACAGAGATATGTCTCTGCCGATGATGGCATCCGATTCTTTCCACCCCCCCCCCTCCTCCTCCTCGCTGGCCGTTATCTCCTTCCTCCCTGGTATGTCTGTGCTCTTTAAGACAAAGGGTAATAAAGCTATAAATTGTGTGTCCTGCAGAAGGTATGGACATTCTGTCTATGCTACGCCTTGCAAGAGCTGCCATAAAGCACCCTCAAAGTCACAGATAAAGATTTACAGTTATTTAACATCCTCCTCTTCCCTTAAATCACTGTGATAAGAGAATTAAGTGATGGCTATAGGTCCTTTGTCCTTAGTCTATTGATTTCTTCTGCCCCTCAGTAGGATTCTGAACATTATAATTATTGAGTCCAGCCATTTGATTCTGGTTTACAGAGTAGAAGAGGCGCCCTCGCTTCGATTCTAACACAGTTAATACAAAAGGCACCCGTTTTTTTCAATTTGGTAATGGGCTTCCAATTATGCTTCATTTACCTCGTTTGCCCAACAAATGGTTTATCTGAGGCCTCTGTGCTATAAACAGCATCATGGGTCGCCGTGACAAACCCCTCCGAGCACCCTCTCTTTCTGCCCTATAGGTCATGTGGTCGTCAGTGATGATGTCCTCTCTAGATAAATGAGTTATATCACACGCACACACACACACGCACACACACACACACACGCACACACACACACACACACACACACACACACACACACACACACACACACACACACACACACACACACTCGGGCGCCACAGACAAAGACTTCCCAATCAGATAAAAAAACACGGCAACCAAACTAAAGTAAAAAATATTAGAACAACTATGAACCATATAGACATAATCTTTATGTTCCTACATACTCCTATACTACAAGTCTTCTCAGCGTCAGCTTACACTCCTGCCAACCGATATACAGTCCGATACAGTGGACGTGTCGACCCTGGGCTTGTGGACAAAGTACGACTGAGTGTTATTGGGGCTGGCATTTGACATGTGCTCAATCTCCCATAGACATTAACTCTATCTGACGCCTGATCGATACACGTCACTGTAGCCGTAGAGGCTCCGGGGTGTCGGTTGAGGAGTCAGTTGATTGATTCTCTGTGTTTTCTGTCGTCCCATAGGAGGTAATTGTCATTGTCCGACTACTCTGTCTGCTGAGAGAGTGTAGGACTGTCTCTAGACCGTTGTGTTTCCTTCTGCCTACGTTGGAAGAAACCTTGAGGGTGTGTTCTCACTAGAACATTTGCTTCACTCGAAACGGAGTTTAGGATAAAGTTCGCTTTGCTCTGCGTCGTTTGGAGCTGTGAGAACGCGTATTCGAAGTCGCTCCCGCAGCAAAGAACCGACGGATGCTCCGCTTGAAAAGGGTGGTTTCGCTTCGGTTAGAAACGACGCATCCATCACTTTGCTTCGCTTCGCTTTTGGTGAGAACGCTGCTCGAGGCAGTCCATAGGAACACAACAGCGCATGCGTGTTGATCTGGACAAGAGCGAGACGAACAGGCAATTCTCTATTTTTCTGACCAATCAACTACCACGTCTGTTGCTTCGATTGCGTATGTTACTTCGTTTACATAAAGGGCTGTGAGAACGCAAATCAGAGAAATAATTTATGCAACAATGTTGCGAACTCATCCACTTGCTCCGGGGTCTCGATTCTGACTTTCATGTGAGAACATGACCTAAGTGTGATACTATCACACAAGCCAGATTTATCATGGAATACCAACATGTTATGCTTTGAGATGGTGCTAACCGTTGAAGCGAAAGAGCCTGTAGTATCTTTGCTGGAGAGAAAGTGTGTCACTCTGCACTGTAGCTGTGTTTTCCCACCCAGAATGTAGCAAGGGGACGTTGCTCTTGTTCACTGGGACATTGGAACTGTCAGGGATGTGCCACTCACCTACCTGCTTCACCTGGGAGACCTGGGTATCCCTCCGTCTCCATGTACCTGTTAATTCCTGTTTCTCCCATTTGGCTGATCACGGCTTACCCACACACACATACACAAACACACACACACACGCACACACACACACACACACACACACACACACACACACACACACACAAACATGCCTCGGGCGCCACAGAGGGCCACAGCCCACTTACCATAGGCTGTCAGTTGGCTTCTTAACAAAGACGAAGGGAATATAATTAAATCAGATTTACCTTTGATACCCAGCCAGCTTTGTAATTAATTAATTCACCCAGGGTGTGCTGGAATTACGCTCCGTTGAGAGACAAGCAAAAAAATAAATAAAAGCCTTTATACTGGAGCCTACTTTGGGGACAAAACACACAACTACTGTTGGTGTCCTCCCGTTCCCTTCTCATTCCTCATCCACCCCCCCCCATCCACCCTCTTGTCCTCAGAGGAGGGGAGTAAAGAAGTTAAGTGGTTGTGTGTTTGAAATAATGACCCTGGTCTGATGTTGAGGCCTCATCAGCCAGAGTGCCTGAGGCCAGGAAGCTAATGCGGGACGACAGGGCTTCCTTACAACATCCCGCTAATTTGCCCTGACCTTTCCAGCGACTGTGAAGATGGGAAACGATTGTAGATGACGTTGTGAGTGTCACACAGCTCCAGAAAGAGCAGTGGAGGTCCACCACAGCATCTGTGGGAGGAATGGAGACCGACGCAGGACATACCCACACGCACACCTGCACACCTGCACGCCTATAGTCAAGGACCCCAATTGAAATAAGCCAGTGGCTTTCTTGGGTTTTTATCCTTTTAGTTTGACCTTGTATGTAATATGTACTTTCATGTACCTACTTCTGCAAACATTCTAATAACGTTTTCTGCAAACATTCTAATAAAGTTTTCAATCAATCAATCAAAAACCCTGGTTGGGAAAGATGCATAATCGTTAGCATCGTAGCATAATTATCTAAGTCATATTTTGGCCAAATTGAGATATCTGCCTAACTCTACTCTCCTAACGCTGCTGATTCACTGTGAATTATTGCCTCTATGCCATCAGCCTATCAGAAAGCTTGTTACATTCCAAAATCATTATCTGCCCAAGTCATCTCTTTGACATAGGCATTTTTGACTCTACATACAAAGATGTCTCGGCTGACCACAAGTGAAGCATGACTTTGGCAATTATGCTATGAGGCTAACGATATGACAACAAGCAACCATTCCATGGGCATGTGGGGGAGGGTTCTTGCAATGTAAAATCCAATGGAATCCCATCGCTCTGTCCAGTTCACCCCACCTAGATCAGATATTTTTTAAATAAATATGAATACTTTTATATACTGTTCTGTTTTTAATCTCATGTGCATGGAGTGCGTAGTATTGTTACATGATCCTATTAATGATATACTGTAGGTAGGCTATGTATCGTGTTCATTATTTAAACTTCTTAACATTCTTGAATTCTTTTCCTAATGGAGGTGTATAATCTATGGTTCTGGACTTTTTCCTGTCTTTTTTTACATTTGAGTAATGGGCGAGTAACATTAACGAGGTTAAATATTGTATATTCATACATTTTTATCACACTTTGAGTAATCCTCAGTATGTAATAGAACAGAACGATATCCCACCAACATTAGACAATTATGCAAAAAACACTGAAGCTGTTGAAATATATTTTGTAGAAGTCACTTAAATCAGCGGTTAGAGTGGAGATGAACTGAAACAGTAGAGAACAGTGCTCAGGCCAACTTTTAAAGTGCAGAAGTGTGGTCTTCCCAAAATGTAGTCATGAGGGTCTAATTGAATTCTGCACTTTGGTGTGCACTTCTGGTGGTTTGTGTGTTACTTTGATGTGCACTTCTGGTGGTTTGTGTGTTACTTTGGTGTGCACTTCTGGTGGTTTGTGTGTTACGAGAGGTAATATATTCCAAGTGAGGACCGAAGTTCAAATCCCAAGTGAGGACAATGAAAAGATGCCATCATATCAATGACACCATTGTTCAGATAAGTGAAATACGGGTAGGAAACTAGAACAAATCGAAAATATTTTTGTCTTTTTTATTTAGGTATCCATTTAGTTAGGCAGTTCACGTTACATCAATATTAGACTTTTAAATTTGTATTTACTCAAATAGGCAACATTTTAAAAACTACTCTCTTCAACTATGAGAGTCTGATGCTGACCGTCAACTGGCAATGTTTAAGCATGCAGCAACGTTGGATAACAACCTTAAGTCAATGTTTAAAAATAACCATCACATAACGACATCTAATAAACTGTTTTCCAACTAGCATGTGAGTAAGGGAAACCGTCAAATAACAATGTCAATCCAACATTGCAAAAGCAACGGAGCTCCAGTGTGTGTATTTTAATGTTTAAAAAACAATACTCTCATAACGTTTGATTAGGTTTTGACTGTTATACTACTAGGCTATATATTTTCCTTTCAAGGATAGCTGAATATCTTTAGTAGATCCTGTTATTCTCTTTTTGGCTTTTTTAGTTTGTTGGATCAGCTATCAAAACATCCCTTCTGCACTGCCTGTGTATTTGAACAATAAACGTCACAGCTGTGTACGTTCCCTGCATTCGATATGACGCCGAAGAGGAGGCCTGGAAGATATTTCTCTCGCGTTATCAACAACATCAAGCATTTTAATCAATGAGCCTTCACTTCCTACATAATTTATCCTGCAGACTGCCCCACATAAAAAGTAGAGCTGCATTGTTTTTTTTTTTCATAGTTTGTAAATTACTGCCACCACCAAGTAAAAAGCATCTGAAACCACTTCCGTAAATTATGGCTGATAAATAGTCATGAATCACTTATGGAATTGAGAGACAGTTGATTTATAAATTCAGAGCTGACTGCATGAGGATATATGGGCCACAGAGCTGGGAGGATTTGGTGAGGTCCTTATGCACATTCATCATTCTCCACTCAAACCATGTTAAATGACTGCTTCTACAGTATTACGTCATGTACTGTGTCTAGATTATTTTAGCATCCCCCCCCTGTCTGTTGGCCAACAATGGGTTAATGTTCTATTCCAAGGCTTTTCTTCTGTTCATGTGCACTTCTACCCACAGTCCATGTGTTAACTCTGGCCTTGAGCTTTACACTTACCTGAACCTTGAATAAAGAACTCAAAACTTGTTAATCAATCTTATGTGAGGTTTGAGACATCGATCTCAGACCGTGTTATGTCTCCATTGTGATAAATATTTCAGAGTAATTATTATTAAACAGAATGCCTACATTGAACAGGGCTTGTCTACTCCAAGCTTAGTAACCTAACCCTAACCTACCCCCCTCGCCCCCCCCCCCCCCCCCGCCAGAATTGGTTGGCCTTAACCTCAGGGTATTCCTCTGTAATGAACTCTGAGCTCCCCTCTCTCTCTTTCCCCCTCTCTCTCTTTCCCCCTCTCACTCCCTATTGGTCTTGGTCTTGTTTGTAGTCTTGGTCTTGTTTGTAGACTTGGTCTTGTTTGTAGACTTGGTCTTGTTTGTAGACTTGGTCTTGTTTGTAGTCTTGTTCTTGTTTGTAGACTTGGTCTTGTTTGTAGACTTGGTCTTGTTTGTAGTCTTGGTCTTGTTTGTAGTCTTGGTCTTGTTTGTAGACTTGGTGTGGTTAGTAGACTTGGTCTTGTTTGTAGTCTTGGTCTTGTTTGTAGACTTGGTCTTGTTAGTAGACTTGGTCTTGTTTGTAGTCTTGGTCTTGTTTGTAGTCTTGGTCTTGTTTGTAGACTTGGTCTTGTTTGTAGTCTTGGTCTTGTTTGGAGACTTTGTCTTGTTTGTAGTCTTGGTCTTGTTTGTAGACTTGGTCTTGTTTGTAGACTTGGTCTTGTTTGTAGACTTGGTCTTGTTTGTAGTCTTGGTCTTGTTTGTAGTCTTGGTCTTGTTTGTAGACTTGGTCTTGTTTGTAGTCTTGGTCTTGTTTGTAGACTTGGTCTTGTTTGTAGACTTGGTCTTGTTTGTAGACTTGGTCTTGTTTGGAGTCTTGGTCTTGTTTGTAGACTTGGTCTTGTTTGTAGTCTTGGTCTTGTTTGTAGACTTGGTCTTGTTTGGAGTCTTGGTCTTGTTTGTAGACTTGGTCTTGTTTGTAGACTTGGTCTTGTTTGTAGACTTGGTCTTGTTTATAGACTTGGTCTTGTTTGTAGACTTGGTCTTGTTTGTAGACTTGGTCTTGTTTGTAGTCTTGGTCTTGTTTGTAGTCTTGGTCTTGTTTGTAGACTTGGTCTTGTTTGTAGTCTTGGTCTTGTTTGTAGTCTTGGTCTTGTTTGTAGTCTTGGTCTTGTTTGTAGTCTTGGTCTTGTTTGTAGACTTGTCTTGTTTGTAGACTTGGTCTTGTTTGGAGACTTGGTCTTGTTTGTAGACTTGGTCTTGTTTGTAGACTTGGTCTTGTTTTTAGACTTGGTCTTGTTTGTAGACTTGGTCTTGTTTGTAGACTTGGTCTTGTTTGTAGACTTGGTCTTGTTTGTAGACTTGGTCTTGTTTGTAGTCTTGGTCTTGTTTTTAGACTTGGTCTTGTTTGTAGACTTGGTCTTGTTTGTAGACTTGGTCTTGTTTGTAGACTTGGTCTTGTTTGTAGACTTGGTCTTGTTTGTAGTCTTGGTCTTGTTTGTAGACTTGGTCTTGTTTGTAGACTTGGTCTTGTTTGTAGACTTGGTCTTGTTTGTAGACTTGGTCTTGTTTGTAGACTTGGTCTTGTTTGTAGACTTGGTCTTGTTTGTAGTCTTGGTCTTGTTTGTAGACTTGGTCTTGGTCTTGTTTGTAGACTTGGTCTTGTTTGTAGACTTGGTCTTGTTTTTAGACTTGGTCTTGTTTGTAGACTTGGTCTTGTTTGTAGACTTGGTCTTGTTTGTAGACTTGGTCTTGTTTGTAGTCTTGGTCTTGTTTGTAGACTTGGTCTTGTTTGTAGACTTGGTCTTGTTTGTAGACTTGGTCTTGTTTGTAGACTTGGTCTTGTTTGTAGACTTGGTCTTGTTTGTAGACTTGGTCTTGTTTGTAGTCTTGGTCTTGTTTGTAGACTTGGTCTTGGTCTTGTTTGTAGACTTGGTCTTGTTTGTAGACTTGGTCTTGTTTGTAGTCTTGGTCTTGTTTGTAGACTTGGTCTTGTTTGTAGACTTGGTCTTGTTTGTAGACTTGGTCTTGTTTGGAGTCTTGGTCTTGTTTGTAGACTTGGTCTTGTTTGTAGACTTGGTCTTGGTCTTGTTTGTAGTCTTGGTCTTGTTTGTAGTCTTGGTCTTGTTTGTAGACTTGGTCTTGGTCTTGTTTGTAGACTTGGTCTTGTTTGTAGACTTGGTCTTGTTTGTAGACTAGGTCTTGTTTGTAGTCTTGGTCTTGTTTGTAGTCTTGGTCTTGTTTGTAGACTTGGTCTTGTTTGTAGACTTGGTCTTGTTTGTAGACGTGGTCTTGTTTGTAGACTTGGTCTTGTTTGTAGACTTGGTCTTGGTCTTGTTTGTAGACTTGGTGTTGTTTGTAGACTTGGTCTTGGTCTTGTTTGTAGACTTGGTCTTGTTTGTAGACTTGATCTTGTTTGTAGACTTGGTCTTGTTTGTAGTCTTGGTCTTGTTTGTAGACTTGGTCTTGTTTGTAGTCTTGGTCTTGTTTGTAGACTTGGTCTTGTTTGTAGACTTGGTCTTGTTTGTAGACTTGGTCTTGTTTGGAGACATGGTCTTGTTTGTAGACTTGGTCTTGTTTGTAGTCTTGGTCTTATTTGTAGACTTGGTCTTGTTTGTAGACTTGGTCTTGTTTGTAGACTTGGTCTTGTTTGTAGACTTGGTCTTGTTTGTAGACTTGGTCTTGGTCTTATTTGTAGACTTGGTCTTGTTTGTAGACTTGGTATTGGAGGGGAGAGGGGAGGAGAGGAGCAGAAGCTGCATGTGTCCACAGGGCATCCTCCTATCCTCTCCAAGAAAAAGACAACACACCCTGGGTTTCAGAGACACAGGCAAGGCCGTTGTTTGATGAGCTCTGTGGGTGTTTCATCAACAGTGAAGCGTTTATTGTGATGTTGTTTTACTTTGGTGGTGTTTTACTCTGGTGGTGTTTTACTTTCGTGGTGTTTTTGTCACATGATTTACAAACACAGAGAGAATCCTTCCCTCTGATGCCAACAACCAGAATGGACTGAGTTGATATTGTGATAAAACATTTGATATCATTTGAATCTATACAGCTGTTTTCATGCTTTTACATTTCCAATGTTACAGAGGTTTTTTACAAATGATGATCCCAATCAGCTGATTCAAAGATTCACATTACAGATCATACTTTGTTATAAACTGTTAGTGTGTGTTACAATTTACCAGTGCTGCCACCTCATGAATGGCGTCTGCTTGAGGCAAGATAAATTGAGGTACGCATTTGTGACTGATCGGCTGGTGAAAGGGGGAACGAGTCGGCCAACAAGTTGGCCAACCAATCAAAATGTTCCGATTTTTATTTTGAAACACGAAAAATGCATTTCAACGTTGCTGAAAATCACAACACGCACTCGCTAGTCAAGCTAAAATACTGCAATGCAATGGATTCGGTGAGCAATCCCCACTGCTACCTAGTTAACTATAACGCTACTACTTTACACTGTTAGCAGGCTCACAAAACAAGCTGTGTTAGTTGACTAGCGAGTGTGTCATTGATTTTCAAAAACGCTGAAATGTATTTACATTAAAAACAATAAAAGTCCAAACATTAAATCGGCACTTGTTACCCCTTTCACCAGCAGCTGTCACATTTGAACAGTATAGGACCCTAAGCTACTGCAGACAATTGATTGAGTAAATTATCGCTTTTCAACATTGCAAACTATGCTCAAGAAATTACATTAGTATTGCAAAGTGATAAGAAAGCATACTATACATATCTATGCTAAATCCTGTGCATGGAGCTGGGATCTTCCCTTGTTTTTTTCAGTGGACATACTCATGTGCTCATCCCTCCTCCACAAGCCCTACTGGCCTTGGGCCAAGAGACACATGTTGGCCTGCTCTAAGACACACACAAAGCTTGTTCTCCTATTAACAGACACGTCTAGATAATCTCACTAATCGCACACAAACACACCCACGCAAGCACGCACACACACACACACACACACACACACACACACACACACACACACACACACACACACACACACACACACACATAGATGCACATATACAAATGTTCACTCAAAAATGTCTCTTCAAAGGAAACCCTTTTTTTTTTTCCGGAATGACGAGGCACCTTTATATAATTCTGAGATGTCATCTGAGTACTTGGCTGAGTCATTTTGGGATTCAAGCACACTCCCTTCAAAAGGTTTTATTTGATCAACCCCCTCTTCCCTCAGGGATTTCCCTATTGGTTGTGACAGGGGAACAGGGCTGGAATAGGACTCCATGCTATTAGAGCTATCTGGGGAAGTACAGTCCTGTATATATATCACCTCCACCAGTGTCCTCTCCCTTGATAAACTGCATTTACTGACCACGGAGGACAACCAAGGTTAGAGCTGAGATGAAAAAGAACAAAACATCCTCTGTTTCGACTTCCCGAATGGAATGGTGACACATTCCACCCCGCTGGAAAACATTTCCAAATCATTTTGACAATTCAAAAATAGCAGGAGGTGTCTGAAACCCCTCGCAGTATTCTCCAATGATTCTAAACATTGATGTAATGACAGTTACTCTGTGAATGTGATACAATCCATGCAGGCCCCGAGGCATCCACGCAAGGAGATATGTACTTATAGTCTAACATAAAACACGCATGTCAAGACAGTATGCAAACATTTGCCTACATGCACTCAGCCGGATTAAACAGACGCATAAATTATCACACCTCATCATATTTTTTTTTGTGACAGAGAGGCAGTCAGTTGTTTCCCTCACAATCCCCTTGTCTCACAAAACATCACTGGCACCACTCAGAGCTGGCCCGGCCCAGGGAGTATGCCCTGCTATATATCCACTCTCCTACCAGCAATGACTGAGCGAACATAAGCTGTGGCGTTTGTTCGTTCTCTCTCTCTCTCTCCCTCTCTCCCTCTCTCCCTCTCTCCCTCTCTCCCTCTCTCTCTCTCTCTCTCTCTCTCTCTCTCCCTCTCTCTCTCTCCCTCTCTCTCTCCCTCTCTCTCTCTCTCTCTTAGGATTTATAGCCCTCTGGCTGCAGGCTGATTAGAGCACTGCTTGTAAAACGTATTTTGGCATGTACACAGGTTTTACTGGAGCTTCTCCTGTCACACAACACCCATACATCAATACCAGAGAGGAGAGCTGTAGCACAGAGGGACCCCCCCCACCCCCCCACCCCCTTCCTGCATTGTTTCACCCCAACTTTGGGGAGGCACCTTAACCGCCATCACCTGACATTGAGAGAGACAATGGGAAAGTAGCCGTGTGATATTTGGATGATAGCCAGTCCATGTCTCTCTCTCTCTCTTTATTGTCAATGGCTGCGTTGCTGTCTATTCTCACACACATGTCCTTTATTCTAGTCAGAGGCGGGATGGATGTCAAGCTGTTCTTTGCTGTAAAAACATTCTTGAAGTAAGTTAGTGAGCAGCATTCGACATTCCTGAAAACTATCCCACCGTTCTCCCAAATGTACCTCCTACACACTCTGTTTTTGAGATGTGGAACTAGAACAAATTGTTTGTGGACAAACCGTGCAGTTTGTTCAATGTTGTGTCTGTGCGCGGAAGTTATTTTGTCTGAAACTTTGTTCCCCCTGCAGCGGTTGAAAAACAGGTCTCTCATGAAAAATAGATTTCTTTTTTTTTTTCTCAACGAGACTAACCTGTATAAATAAAATTTGAATTAAAAAACAATTCATCATAAAAACACAGATGTATCAGACCGGTGGTCACTAGGTCACACTAAATGACTGTATCTGTGCGTTTTCAATGCAAACTGAGACCCAGCAGATCTCCCCTCTCCCCTCATCAAACCCACTTCTAACAGAGCGACTCCGAGGTCGTCTGGCTTAGGCAACACAACAGCTCATCCAGCCGTTTTCCTGGCCTCCCTCCAAGACTCCTCTGAGCCTCAGAGGAAGTATCCGTGAGGTCTGCTACCTGTCACCTAAACTTCCAACGTGATTTGTGACAGCGCCGTCTGACCAGAACAATCGCATTAACAAGCGCCGGAAGGCCCTGGCTGTCAGTCCCCGCTGGTACCATGTGAGATCTTTATTAAATTACAATTATGAGACGACAAGTCCTCTCGTTGTTCCACTGGGCCGAACGGACGGCGCTTGGACACGTGCCACTGTCACATGAGCGCAGGGTGAGTCATGTCTCTGGGGCCGTCTGTGTTGCCGCCTCCACTGGCCTTCCTTCTTCTCACCAGACCGGCATGGCTGTACAGTTTGGGTATATCTATCTACATCTCTCTATATATATATATATATATTATTATTTTTTACCACTACGAACAATGGACCTATCGCTAAGCCACGGCCCCAAAATAGAAATTGTCCAATCATATCACAGCAAAAGTCACGACAGGCAGAAAACTCGGACAAACAACTCGCTAATATCTGATGGTGAAAAGCTTCTAGACGAAATATTCTTGTCATCTTAAAAAAAAACATATCTATTACTTGCTGTGGTAAATCAGAAATCAGAAAT
Source organism: Nansenia antarctica (assembly GCF_963989245.1). Classification (NCBI taxonomy): domain Eukaryota; kingdom Metazoa; phylum Chordata; class Actinopteri; order Argentiniformes; family Microstomatidae; genus Nansenia; species Nansenia antarctica. The sequence continues at coordinate 15,609,424 of NC_137674.1, forward strand.
TTGCCAACTCCCGCCATTGTAAGTCGTTAAATGTCATTCAGTCACGGTCGGTCAGTCAGTCACTGTCAGTGAAGCGTTGTTTGTTTGTCCAAGTTTTCAAAGGGGGTGTGGCTTAGCGATGGGTCCATTGACTTTTCAGTCTCTGATGCTTATAAGTGAGGAGCAGTGCATTCTGGGTAGAAGCACAGTAGCTCTCATACAGTAGACTACAGAGTTCTAACTTGACATTGGGCCGACCCACAGACTGGCTACTCAGACCCACGGCGTGCCAAGGTTCCTTGGTTCAACTCAAATGCTCTCAAATAGGGTAGAGAAATAGAGCTAAAATAGAGGCCAGTGTCAATTCATTAAGCAGTCTAAGTCCTACACCTGCCAGTCAAATGCCATGAAACAAATACATTTCAATTGAAATCCCTGTTCCACTAAATGACTTGAAGTCCATAGTAGCTACAGTATAGGTTGTGTCAATTGTATGAGGCCCTCTTTGCGGCAATTTTAAAAAACGGACTTAAAGGTCGTTCATTAGGAATATTGTCAGGCAAGTCCACTAAACAATTACTTCTAGCAATCTGCCTGGGTGCATTAACGTTATTTACAACCCCCCACCTCATGTAAATATATAAATTGGGGCGAACAGAAAATCAACCCCTCTCTCGGGGACAATGCAAGTCACAGCGGCACCTAGTAATTCACTGATGCAGATAACAATAGCAGAGTCTGCATACTGTATGATAATGCCCTCGGAGGGTAAACTATGTGTGGTACTTAGCGTGTGTGTGGGCCGAGGAAGTGACATATGCAGAGAGGCAGCAAGCGGTCCTAAAGGATCGATAAAGCCCCAGTTTGGGATTTATGACGACGCCCCATCGATCAATTAGGAGCTGACTGTTCAAAGTGCTCAGAGCTGCCAATGGGTATTATAACTAAATCAGAGCCAGGACAGAATTACTGTAGTGCGGGAGACAAACTTCAGCATTGAGCTCTTGGAATTGGCTGTGCAGGCTTTTCAAAGGCTTATGAGTGGAGACAGAGACAGTGTTCGTGTCTACAAGCTCGCTGTCAGTAAGGTTGACGATGTTCCATTGCTGCATGTTTATTAATATGGCTGTGTTATGGCCAAGCACGATGATATCTCGCTGTAAAATAACAAAGCACCATATGACTTATATGTTCTACAATATATATGTGTCTTAACTTGTGTATATATGTTTTATTTGGTCTATAATAAAGCAGAGTGGATAGTAGAATAGCAGAGAATAGTGGAGTCGTCTTGTAAAAGCCCAGTCAGTACATAAGTGTCAACCACTTCTCATTCCGTTTTAGATTTTGGGAGTATTTATCTCTACTAGAACTGTGATCAATCCGCAAGAGAAAACAGCGTGAAATGTTTTATTTGAAGGCCGAGAGAGACAGAGACAGAGAGAGCGAGAGAGAGAGGAAGAGAGAGAGAGACCCGCCCCTTGCTTCTCTGGAGGAATGGAGTCATTTAGTAGATCTCTCTCCCTGCTCCTATCACTCAAACAGAGCTGCTTTCAGCATGCAGCTGATAATCATACATATTCTATGTGCCGGCACGCCATCAATCTCTGTCCCCGTTTCATCTCGCAGTCATTCATCAATCACACGGGATGGCAGGATGAAACACCGCCTGCCCGACAATATATCAAATTAGTACCTGGGATGTTTACCAAGATAATGTGAGACAACAGCACAGGGTGAAATATAGCGCCACTGCATTCCTCAAATTAAAACCACTCCTCCTCCCCTGCAGACCTCCCTCTCTGTGCAGTGGGGCTTCATCATGTCTCTTAGCCCCTACAGGGATATGGCTGAGTCCCAACAGAGTCTAATAACGTTCTCTCCTCTCCCCTCCCGCTCGCCCCTCCTTTCATCTTCTCCCTCTCGGGTTCTGAGAGGATTGTGGAGGTTAGTGAATTAAGGACAATGTTTTATTTCTTTATTTATTTGAAGTTTTTTTTTCTTTGTGTGGGGGCACTTACATTTAAAAGGTTTATTGGATTGAGGTAGTGAAGAAAGAGCATGTCAGCAAGGCATGGGCTGGATTCAAACCCATGCTGACATGGGTATACACTCACCGGCCACTTCATTAGGCACACCTTGCTAGTACTGGGTTGGACCCCCTCTTTTGCCTTCAGAACTGCCTTAAGTCTTCATGGCATAGATTCAACAAGGTGCTGGAAACATTCCTCTGAGATTTTGGTCCATATTGACATTATAGCATCATGCAGTTGCTGAAGATTTGTGCCAAGAAAATATCTCCCACACCATTATACCACCACCACCATTTTCGCCCAGAGAACTGCCGCTCACTGGATATTTTCTCTTTAGCTGACCATTCTCTGTAACCCCTATGCCAGTAGATCAGCACTGAAATACTCAAAACAGCCCGACTGGCACCAACAACCACGCCATGTTCAAAGTCACTTAAATCACCTTTCTTTCCCATTCTGGTGTTTTGGTTTGAACTTCAGCAGATCGTGTTGACCTTGTCTCCATGCCTAAATGCATTTAGTTGCTGTGTGATTGCCACGTGATTGGCTGATTAGATATTTGATTGTTAGGTTGGTCATGGAAGCCAGTTTACGAAACAACTAAGCTCAAGTCAGGAGTAGCCTTGCAACATGTGTTCCAGAGCAAAAACTGGCCTAGACTTTAGCTCAGTTGGCTAATACAATGTTGAGTCACGCAGATGATCTGAGTTTGATACACAGTTACAGAGGCCAGGATATACCGCATAAATGCTCAAATCTATAAATACAACTTTGGCCTATAAGATATGAGACTGGCTGCTGTGTTTGTTTCTGCTTTAACCAATTTGTTTTGCATTTAGTATTGTAGTATTGTTGAATGCAAAGACAGTATCCAGATAATGTATTTTTCTATGAGGGATTTTACAAACTGTGTGAGGAGATTCCATGTACCTTATATCATCTGAAACGACCAGAACAAGATGCTTGTTTAGAGGAGTCATTGCCAATGACATTTGTGACACATTCTAATGCTTAGGTCCTCATGTCAGGATCTCATGTAATGATCGGTGTGAATACATTTCCGCGTTGTTGAAAATCAATGACTCATCGGTAGTCAACTAACATAGCTTGTTTTGTGAGCCTGCTAACAATTTCAAGTAGTGTTATAGTTAACTAGGTAGCAGTGGGGTTTACTCACCGAATCCATTGCGTTGCAGTATTTTGGCTTGACTAGCGAGTTTGTGTTGTGATTCTCAACAACGTTGAAACATAGTTCCATGTTTCAAAAGAAAAGTCTGAACATTTTGATTGGTTGCCGACATGCGGACCAAATGATCAGACTGTCACATTTATGTTTGGAATCAGGAGACAGACTATTTTAGGTAAAGAATGAGCAATGAGGAACAATCTAATATCTCATGGGGGGGGGCGAGGGGGGGGTATCAAGACTGAATTATTCCCAAAAGCTTATGTCCATCTAATGTCCATAATAGTATCTTGTGATATCACAACGATTAGAACTCTATCACGTACCAACTCATAAGACCATTTTCCCTATGAGACGTATGGCGCTTTTCCATTACCGTACCGTGTGAGCCCGGTTTGTTTTGCTTTCTCGACTGCCAACCGAGCCGTACCAGGCTAGAGTACCCGTAGCGGTTTTAGCTACGCTTCCTGACTAGGAGCGAAAGGTACTATCCGTGCTAGGCTGTGTGTGACGTGTGACGCTGCAGACCGTTGATTGGTCAATGGAAATCGTCACCCCATGTTCATAGAGTTCACCGCTAACTGCTACTTTTAAATACCACAGATTTTGCTCTCGGAAAATGTCATTTACTTTTTCTGTAATTACTTATTAATAAACATGTGAAAAATGATCATAACCATCTTATTATCTTAGTTTAATGTTATTTCAATGCGTCATAAAACTTTTCTTTACAACAAGCATAACAAGAAAAAATATTATTATGCTATTATGGCGATGTGCTGTGCCTATGCTAGACCGTTCCACAGTCCAGCGCACTTCATCATCCCCCTTCTAAAACTGCCATCCCCCCTTTTCATCCCTTATGTCATTTTATTAATGAATGTGGTATTACTGCTATTTCTACATTTAGTTTTGCCGTATCGTTTTTGGAGTCGTGTGGTTGGCGATTGGGTGCGTTTTTCGATAACCATGACGCGGACGCCCACACATGTATTGTGGTTTACTTAATACTGTTCAGCTGTACTTGAGGTTACATTCAATGCATGACTTGTGCTATATAGGCTAAATAAAATTATGAAAGCGGCAAGTAACAGGCAAGTAACATCCATATGCTGTTTAAACAAAGACTACCAGCAAGACACCAGAGCACTCATGCTCAAGCACAGCCTTTCCGTAGAAATACATCGTTTTAAGGCTGATCTGGAAAAGCACCATTAATGTATCAAGAATAAATGAATATCCCCCCTACAGATGTGTGCAGAAAACAACTCTTTATTATCACAGCCAGTGATGATGAAGTACAAGAGAGCTAGGCCTACAATTAGTGATTACACCCTGGTAGAGTTGAATTAGCATGGATGCTCATTAAAAGAGTTAAAGCGACACAGCAATCTTAATGGGCATGACACGTGCTGTAATGTAGCTCCACCCACACTTCCTGTTAAGTGTCTGTCTTCTCTGTCCGACCCAGGCTTGCCAACTTTCAGAGGTAGCAAAGAGTGAGATATCCAAATTCCATCTCTCTCTTGAAAAATGTATTTTATCCCAATGATTCTAAGCTGCAAATATAAAGGTTAGATTTTTTTTTTTTTACTGGGCCCTGCCCACTCAACTGATTTCACCAATACAATCCTAATGCATCTCCAAGCCTGTCCAGACTTTCACGGATGGACCACTGTACCGCTGGGACACCTCAGCAGCTGTTTCCTGCCTGCCTTGGCTAATAAAGAAGTCAATGAAATCTACATTACACTGTATTTTCTTTCACATTAACCACACTTACACTATTGGATTGCTATTGGCACATCCTCAGGTCATGTATTATTCTGAAAATCATTAGCAGCAATTAGCTCATGATGCTAACTTTTACATTTAGAGAAGAAGAACTATTGCACTCCAACACAGGTGTGATCCATTTCCCCTCAATACAGCAATAGTTCCAGTCTTGAGAGTTCAGCCTAGCCCTGCACTGCACAGTTTTACCAAAGTATTTCTGTAAACAACCTATATACCATGTATCCCTTTTCTAGATTAGAAATCTAATTTGAGGAGATGAATGTATTCTATTCCAGCGTGAGCTGCGATCAGGGGAGCCGCAGCGCTGAAAGCGGGCGTCGCCTCTTGATTATTGAATTTTTATGGCCGGGTAATTAATTGCAGATTCCCTGTTTTGTTCTATTTCTTCCTCTCTGACATTTTAATTTCAACAAAAAGCTGCGGTCTCGGCACGGCCCTTCTCTGGAGATCCTAATGGCCTATAAAACATCATGACTTATAGATATGGCGGAGACTTCACTTGGCCAATGATTGTGTGAAACCTTGCTGATCACACAGAATTTAGTCCCCCCCCCCCCTTCCTCCCTCCCTCCTCCCTCTCCCTCTCTCTCCGCTCCCCTTCCCCAACCTCTTGAATTCATTTCTTGTCAATTAAATTGCGGCTACGGCGTCCCATCTGAAGAATGGGGATCTATCAATGTGTCACCGGCCGGGAATTCATTATTGGAGGCGGCCGGGGTAACTTTTCAAACGCGTCGTCAAGGCCATTATTCCTTAAAGACGATTGTCATTACTTGACCAGGCAGGGGAGCGTCCTTGGCTTGCATCACATGAACTGCATTTAAGGGCGAGGGGGAATCAATCGTAGCGGAGGCTGACGGATGCCATATCTCACGGCGGACAGGTTTGAATGCTTATATCAAATCAGAATCCTTAGCCGCCACGGGGAACATTAGTTACCTTGGTGTCAGGAAGTACATGTAGGCCACAGCCAAGCCATAGAGGCTGTTATTCGCCACAGAGCTGCAGAAATGTGCTGAGGTTTTGATGAGCAACTGCAAAAAATTATTCCCCTCTTCGTCCCTATAAAACTGACATACTCTGTGACTCCAGCATCATTTATTTACGGCTTCGATATTTATTTAGGTCTTTTTATTTTTATCATCTTTCGTGGATCATTTTTCCCTTTTCGCACAGCATTGAATGTCTATGTGGTAGGTCTTCAATTGATAGGGTTTTCTTTTCTATGTGAGTATGCCAATTTGCTCTGTATTGTAACCCTAACCATAACCAATACAACTTAACATACCTGTGTGGTTTAACACTGTTCTTACTGTAGTAACAACCTAAACATGTTGTTTCATAGATATTTAGCAATTGCATTGTAATTGCATAACAATGGAACTATTCCAATGTTGCGTAAGGACTGTATTGCGTTCCACCTCTGTACCAACAGAAGCACTTAACTCAACTGGAGAATACACACAGGAACGAGGTCCAGGGGTTTGAATGAGTGCACTCACAGGCTGAAACTCTGAACTGTCCTCTTGCCCCCTGGCATTGTAATATATGTCCCTAGGAGAGGACAGATCTATCCAAGACTGTTTATTTATCATCCTTCCCTCCCTCCCTCCTTCCCTCCTTCCCTTCGCCCCACACTGTCTGCTGTCACCTCGTCACGGCACTATGTTCTGCTGTGTAAGCACAAGTCCACAAACCACATATCATTCCTGAAGCCTACCCCCCTCCTAACCTTCACGAGATCTCCCTGTACCCAGCTCCGCTGTGCTGTAATGGCCGGCGCAGTTACCATATTTCAGCTCTAATTGGGTTGCGGCTACAAAGCCAATTTGGGTTCTGTAGTTTGGAAGAAAGAGTTCCTCTGTGACATTGTTAGGCATTTGGGGTGTCTTTTCTGTCACCAAGTGTGGATTGTAATTGCCACTGAATGAAAAGAGCGCCTCGGCGGAGATGTGCTGGAAGTAGAGGACTGTGGAGGGTTGGGAGTACGAGAGTGCTTTATCCACCCCCAGTATGTATGCCCTCCTGTCTCTGCTAAGATAGAATCTGAAGACACTAGGTGAAATTGTCACATTTCTTGTTTTCTTGTTGGTAAGGGTCTGAAATCTCTGGTACTCACAGAAGCATGGGGAGATACTGGGTGTCACTATAACAGATTGACTAGCACCACAACTGGAGGACCTAACCTATCATTTTTTTCCCTTCTTCTTCTTTTTCAATCTCTTCAGATTGATGAATATATGCTATCACTTGTATGCATTTGAATACAGGACTGCAAATTCGTCTTGATATCTGGCCGCACTGCCGCTGCTCCTCTTCAAAGCCAGGATCTATGGCAGCCATTTTGTCTCCAGCCAGTCATGAAGAAGCTAGAGATGTAAATGTCAGCCTGTGTCTCCTTAACACTCAATAAAAGGGCTGGGATTGGGCCCCTCCACTCCGCCAGTCGATTGGCCGTCTAATGAGGAGAGGCCTCGCCATAACTCTACAAGATTCACTACTGTTTGCGTTTCACCAGGGGCCCTGTGCAGAGTAATAATTCCAAGTGGATAAATGTGTTCCCGATAACAAGCTGAAATAACCTGTCGGCCTGAAGTTGAGCAGACAAGAAGAATCACACAATTAGCGATCAGGGAGGATTTATCTTGGAAGCAGGGGAACTAACATGAGGCAGAAACTTGCCCTCTCTGGCAAAATATCTACCTCACTAAAATGAGGGATTTCCTTTGTTTTTTCTCTGCGTGTCCCCTCATCAGTCATATTATTTACTTACACAGGAACACCGGCGTTCTATATTTAACCGCCTCACCGATATTTAGCTTGTTAATGTAAGTGAAGGCACAGGGAGGGAGGGGTGTAATAGATGATGTGTTTGGAATGAAATAACACTGGTAATCTAGAGGACTCTATCTGCCCCTGAGAGAGTGAAATGGGTTGGGTGGCCATTTTGAGATCTGGAGAATTGATGAAATACATTGGATTTGCCTGGGAGGATCACCAATCACCCCAAACCATGTAAAAGGCCACCACACTGCCATACACCTACGCTGTTAGGTTATACTAGTATACCTATAGTAGTATAACAATACTATTATATACAATTATAGTGTATTATACCATTCATAACCATACTAGACCTTAAAGGGGCAACCTGGGATTCAAACAGCACCAAAGTGGCCTCCCTTGCCACTTTTTGGATTAACGGGATGGGGCTGGAGAAATGGAAGCACTCCCAATTTCATGGAAGGAGCTACGAATGCAAAAACTGATGATCCATGAGATAGAAATGATGGGCCAATTGCGACCAAACTGTCTGTTAGATGAGTGTTTACATCTGATTAGTTCATCCAGGGAGGCAGAAGATGACAGGGAGAAGAACGATGGGTGATGACCATCAATTGCGTTGCACAATTGAATTCACTTGCGACCAAAGCTGCCCAAATTTAGCTGAGGAACAGTGAGGCTAGAAGGGTCGGGGAAAAGTGGTCATAGTTTAATTTAAGAGTTGTTGCCAACCGCAGCCATTAAAAGTAAATAAAGGCTTGGAAGCAGGGGCGCTTAGGTGGCGTAGCGGGTTAAGCGTCGCCCATGTAACCGCAGGGTCCCTGGTTCGATTCCGGCCGGGGACATATCCTGCATGTCATCCCTCCTCTCTCTCTCACCCATCCTTCCTGTCATAATCTATACTGTACTGTCAATAAAAATGAAAAATATGAGTGGGACTGCCCCACTCAAAAAAATAAATAAAAATAATAATGGAAGCAGGGTGTAGCAACTAGATTTAGCCAAAAATCCAAAGTTGCTGAGAGACGCAAGCAGGGTTAGGGTGAAGTTGTGTGACGCGCTAAAAACAATTCGCTTGAGATAAAAAGCTACGTTTAAGGCATTTATTGAATATAAAACAATCCAGCTCGGTGACGTACATAAATCCAAAAGCGACCAAAAACTAAGAGTATCAAACAAATAGTAAATGAAATGCGGTCAACAAAAAATACACGACCCTGTCTCCCCTCTCTCTCCACCCCCGCCATACAGGTAAACAGGTGCTTAAAGTAACCTCAGGTAGGCCCGCCCATAATCATGTGACTTCCGGAAGCGTTATCAAACAATAAACAAACAAATCAAATAACTCACAAATCATAATAAACCCATTAGCTTTTTGTACTAAATACTAAATACCCAAGAATACATATTCATGGCTCCTACACAGGGCTTCAGTGATTTTGACTTGTTAAATGGTGTTGTATCGAAGGAATTTGAATCGCAAGAATTGGTCCTGTGAATGGATGTCTCTCTTGACCTCTTATTGAACTTTCCTTCATTACACTTATACTTTGATGTGACCAACTATGTCTTATGTAACAGGTTTAAAGGTTTCAATGATGGCCATGGGGTGAGATACTGTGTTATGGGATTAGTTATCTGTCCTCTCCATGCACATTTCGAAGGTATTGTCAGTATCTAACACATCTTTGAGATCTTTGAGAGCTGTGGCTTCCAGTAAACTATTCTATTTTCAACTGGGATATGTTGTTTCTCTCTCCTTACACATTTTTGTAGTAAAGTAGTGCTATATTTAACTAGGTAGCAGTGGGGATTACTCACCGAATCCAATGCATTGCAGTATTTTGGCGTTGAAGAACGTTGAAATGTATTTCCGTGTTTCAAAATAAAAGTCTGAACATTTTCATTGGTTGCCGACTTGCAGCTCAAATGACCAGACCATGTCACAGATGCAGGTGTCTAGCATTAATTACAGAAGAGTTTTACTCCTTAATGTTATCTCACGGGACCCAGAAATGGTCCGCAGAGCCTGGCTGGCACAGGGCAAGATAAGATATATTTATATAAATATATTTATTAGTTATATTTTTCTATAATCAGTGGCTCTATATCATGAAAAGTCCTAGCATGTACTGTATGGCCCCTTTAAGCTGCACTAATGACACTGTAAACATACAATATTGTAGTGAACAGCGGGGTAGAGTAGCTTTCCTTAAGCGGGTATCAAACTAGCTACCTTCTGCTTATAAACGCTAAATATATGATATTTCTATCGTTTTCTAAATGTGTTAATACCCACAGAACGTACAAATGGTACGTAAAGGCCAGTGCTCGGGCACAACACTAGGCTTCGTCTAGACCAAAACAGTGTTCTCCAATGAACATTCTTTTCTTTTCTTTTTTTTTATAAATTTTTGATTTGATGAGAAGCATGAGTGGAGCAGAGTTTGACATTGGCCGATTTGCATTCACCATTTTTCTTCTCCCCCCCCCCCCACCTGTCCTCCCGTCCCACCCACCCCCACAATGGCAACAGACAAGGAGAAGGGAAAAAGCAAAAAACATTATTTTAACTGTATTTTGTCCATTTCTATTTCCGACCTGCATGCACAATATCACAACAGTAACCAACTGTAGTGCATACAAAGCCTCCCACAGACCCGTGTGTGTTGGATGACATCACACCCCCTCGGGACTGTGAGTTATCCTGTTTTCTTCCGATCTCTCAACCACGTATTTCTCTCCCTCTCTCTTGCACAAATGCATCATTTAAACCATTACCAGCCCCTAGCTCTTTCATTAGAATGAACTATATCATCGCCCCCCCCCCCCCCCCCCCCCCCAAGAGGCCCAGGGAGCACTGGGCTGGGGGAATACATCTCACTGAAGGAGAATATCGAAGGCGGCAACAGGCCTAGGTAAAGTATTACTTAATTTATACTGCTAATGTACAACATTGATTCTCTGTGGAGAAAATAAAGGACAACATATTTCCAGAGCCCACATCATTAAGGTTTAATAATTTAGGTCCCAGTTAGCGTGATAATAAATATACTAAGATAACTTAAGAGGGGGGGGGGGGGGGGTTTCTGTGATGAATGCAATTAGAAAACCTGGCACTTACATAAAAGAGTAATTTGAATGGGTGTAGAAATTAATTGGAGCTGCAGCTGGAACAGTATAGCCTGGTGTGTTTTATGGGCAGGGGAGGAAAACAAACCACCTTAGAGAGCTCTCGCCAGAATCCTAACAACCTTGTATAGCTTTGCTTTCGACGTCAATATCCTCACTCAGAACATAGGACTTTGTGACGAATAGATTCCTATTTCCATTTCCCTCCTTCAGATGCAGAATGACTTTGTAGACATCCATTCTAGACAGACATCCATGGTGATAATGCACATTTGGAATCCTTGCGAACCGCTTCATTTCATTGGTCATTTGGAGGCGCGGCTCTATACATTATCCATAGTGTTCCTGGCAAGTCATCAGTAAGGGAATAATGCGCTGACTGAAACCACTGCTGAATATACAAGGCCTCTCAGACCCATCTGTTGTAGATCATTACCGTAGCGCTATGCTAGTGCTAGCTTCCTAAGCTATTTGTTGTGCGTGTTCCACCATAATGAAAGTACTCAAGGAAATCTGTTAATGGCGATGACACTATGGTTCTCATTGTCTAGTTATAGAGTTGATGGTAGAACATTCTTCACTGAGAGGTGGTGGAAATACTGATTCTTGAAATAGTTTTTTTTCACAACATTGCATTCCCGACGCCTTTATTGATTGCTGTAGGCGAAACAATATCACATAACTACTATAGTATCATACCTTAATAACATGAATTCTCATCAAGGAATGATAGTTTTACAAGGACATAAACTTTCTCTATGTTTTGAGAAATGGCTCAGCATACAGAGCCGTATGTTATTCTTTCTATGTTATATTATTAAATGAGGTGATGATATGATTATGTTCTCCACCTTCCAAAATATGTGTATTTACTCTACATGTGTTCCTCAATACATATGCATAGTCATTTTGTTGTGTATTTTATCAGTCCCTCCAGAGGGCTTGGGTGTGCTTTGTAGTTTGCACTTTGTAGCCTTGATAACGTTCAAGTCAAAGACCTTGTAACTTTCAAAAAGGTGGAGGGGTTGCAGCTTTTTAAAGAGCTTCCCCGGAGTTAGATTTTTACCACCCCACCAAAAGATTAATACTACTCTGGCCTTGAAAAATGAAAATCAAAGGTATCAAAAACCCTCGAAGGGATTAAGGCAGAGGAGTCTGATATCAACCCTTGGTCTCTTCTTTATGATGTCATTTTCTTTTTTATGGAGGGGTGCAGGGGGGGGGGGGCGTCGGTCGGGTGGTGTGAGGGGGAGGCGGGACTGAGAGGCGCTGGGCAGGTTTGGGGGGGTAATCTCCCAACATACTGCAGTGCATAAATCTCCTTCATTGATTTCCAGAATCCTGCTGCCCCCATTGACAAGGGGGGGGCTCTTTTGAAAAGTGATAACTACAGTACCCCTCTAAACATTTATGGCTGTCGTTCCTCCCTCGACATGGCCCTCCTGCCCCTAATACCTTTTAGCATCATGTAACACTCCTACGTGTGAGTGAATGCACAAATGTGTGTGAGAGCCTGCTGAGTAAGTTTACTCTAGCCCGTTAATCATGCGGGGGGCCAGCTGGCCCTGGGCGTGGGGGCAGGTGGGGCTGGCAGGTTGGCCGTCCCAGTCATGCAGCCCCGAAACCTGAACCCCCCTTTGGACAGACATGCCCCTGGAGTCTTTCAAGTCTCACGTCAACTGGTGCTTACCAAGTGCTATTTTGACTGATACTTTAGATTAGGGATCAGTGTGTTTAACCTTCGGGGGGGAGAGCAGTAAATAAACCCCTAATAAACGAATGCATAAAAAAATCAGAAAAGAAGATGTTACGTGTGTTGTTGTTTTTCTTTAATCTTTGCTTACAGTACGCATTCATGCCTGTAAGTACATCTCTGGTCATGTAAGTTTAAGACGGGTATCCCTGGAGGAAGATGCTATGTTGTCTAACTTCAACAGTGGACTGACAGGGTATGCTTCCACAAACATGGAGCCGGGAGCTGGTTTCAATGTCAAGACAGTAATCCTGTCGTTTTATTTCAGGCATATCAATTATCTGTAATAAATAATGATATGACATGGAACATATCTGTGTATCATATGAAATAAAAGACAAGTTTGGGTTATTCTTGCTACTGTAAAGCATGCAGCAGCAACATTGTTGCATCTTGGACCCCCGCAGTTTTCTCAAATCACTGACCCGATTTGTTGAAAGCATCACATCGCAATCAAGATCAAATGACCCCCCACATTAGCCCCATCATTAACAAGCACCGCCTCTCATACTGGACCCAAACCAGGCCCTGGCCATCCTCTCACCGACACTTCACCTAGTCCCTTGACTTCTGGCCTACTCCGAGAGAGACGGACACAGAAGGAGGAGAAACCATTAGTATTTTGGAGTGTAAGTGGACCCGGGCGAGGCTGAGGCTGACGTGTGAAGGCTGTTGGGCCCGTCTGTCCTTCCATCCATCCCCCTGAAGTGGCTCTGACAGCCAAGCATCCTCACCCCCGGGAGCTGACAAGTGTCCTGTGAACCAGGGAGGAATGCCCCGACCCTGGATTAGCACCCCTGCCATGCCGGGGCTCAAAATGATGTTCCTTTGGTTTGTGTGTGTGTCTGTGTGTGTCTGTGTGTCTGTGTGTCTGTGTGTGTGTGTCTGTGTGTGCGTGCGTGCATGTGTGTGCGTGGGGGTCTTTTTGTGTGCGTGTGCTTGTGTGTGTGTGTGTGGGTCTTTCTATGTATGTCTTTCTGTGTGTGTGTGTGTGTGTGTGTGTGTGTGTGTGTGTGTGCGTGCTTGTGTGTGTGTGTGTGTGTGTGTGTGTGTGTGTGCGTGTGTGTGTGTGGGTCTTTCTATGTATGTCTTTCTGTGTGTGTGTGTCTCTGTGTGTGTGTCTGTGTGCCTGCGTGCCTGCACGAGTGTATAGGGGAGGGGTGGCCTGGATGGGTCCTTCTGTCATGACACAGCTCTCAAAATCCCTTAATCTGCTCGTACAGTAGGGGGGGGGAAGCGCGACAGGTTCGGTGAGGAGGTTCTGTCAGCGACACCGACGCCCCGAACCCCGGCAATCATTCCTGTAAATATTTGATGTTGACAAGCTTCGCCCACGGCGAACCCCCCTCACCAAGATCATTGTCTGATGTTTTGTTTCATCCGAGGGCCTTGGATAACGCCTGTAGTTGAGCACAGAAACAGAAATAGCATTGTGGGTTTTACAATTTGCCACCCGCCCCTAAGCTCCTCACTAGGGTGCAGTATAAATATTTGTTTTAAGACTTAGAATGATGCTGTTTTTACGGTATGACCTACTGTGGCTGGTGAGGTGGGTATGTAACCTCCGTTATACCTCTTTCAACATCTTTGTGTGTAAAAAACAAAGGTTATCACCCTTGTAGATGTGTGCTGAAGGTGTAGTGCATTGTTTAGACACTAGAGACCTATAGGGGCGACCCCTTGTTTGCTCTCTCCTTTCATTTGAATGGAGATCCGGAAATAAGTCTCTCCAAAAATCTCTCTCTGTTCTAAGCCTGACGAGGGGAAAACACAGTGAACTAACAGTAGGCTAATACATGTAGACTGATCACCTCTTGTCTTGATCAGCTCTGCTGTTTCAGTCTATTAGATTCGGAGGATTGTCTGGATGCTTTACATTCATTAGACAAGATAGAATTAGACAAAATAGAATTGGGCATAGGGGTTGTCTGTGTTCTCACGCCAGAGTGTCGAGGGGGCCAGAGCCCAGGGACGGGGGTATATCACATATCGCCAGAGTCCCACCCTCTCTGATGAATTATTTGGGAGTGCTGATCCTATTATCACAATGGATCTAGATCAGTGCAGACGAAACAATAGGGTCTAGTAGAGAGAGACGACATGTGAGAGCTTGGCACCAAGAATATTGGTTCTCTCTCTCTCTCTCTCTCTTTCTCTCTCTCTCTCTCTCAAACACACAGGCACACTCTTAAACACACAGACACATTATGCAAAGCTCTCTTTTTTATTTTGTATTCTACTTGATAGTATTATAGTTTCGAAAGACATAGCCTACGGTAATAAGATATAAATTAGCAGTTTAAATCAGAAGGGGGTGGGGGGGGGGGCATGCATGCGGATTGGCACAGTTTATAAACAGCTTGAAAACAAACCAGCTTGGCCTTTCTTGAGTTTCACACAGCCATCAAACTGTCAGGTCTAGGCACAGCCGTGCACCACCGATGCCTCCTCTTCCCTCCCCAGCCAGTCAATTCTCCAAAGACCAAAGGCATCTTTACAGCTACCTTTCAGTGTTACATTGACAGCTATCGCAGTGCTGACCCCCCCCTCCCACCCCCTCCTAGGCTTATGTAACGGCTGCTCTTATAAAACTCGAAGAGACGTATTCATTAAAAAAGAATATATAAGTGTGATATGACATATTTATTTTGGGATCTCCTCTCTTGTATTTGCAGCTCAGTACATTCCCAGTGACGAGTCCTCATTGGAGGGTTGCGTAAAAGGGTAAAGAGAACCAGAGGGTTGGGGCATCTATAACTCACTCTGCACAAGGCATGTTGTTTCTTCTCCCTGGTTTGAACTTGGCTGAGATGTGGCTGCTTAGCTGGGGGTTAACATGCAGCACAGGCCAGAGTGCTGGTATGGTATTATTTGAGCCCTGTTTAAGACTAGAACAGCCGTGCCTTTTGACCTACTAAAAGGGCCGTCAAATGACCCCCTCTTTACAATGCTCAAGCTGCTATTTACACACAACGACCACTAGTTGGCCGCTTGTAAATTAACCTGCTTCCTACACAGAAAAACGGCAAAATAGCTTTGTACTAGCTTATCCTGATGTGATTTTGAAAATGTAAGGATACTGGGTGGTAGAACGCACACATCTAGAAAAAGTCATGAAAGGAGGGTCCTGAAATTTAATAGAGTGTAAAGATATAACATGTTTCTTTACTCACAGGGGTCAAACCCCTCATGGCTGTTCTAGTGTTAACTATCTGGGCTATTGTGAAATATGTATGGATCTCACGTTGCAGGAATGGTGGGGCCACAGGATATTAACATCTTATGTAGTTAGCTGTCTATCACCACGACTGCCAATGGCCCCTGGCCTGAGCTAGATTACTCTTCCTGCTACAACAGGTGAATTGATGATTCACTTGCTTAGTCAAATGTATCGATTGTAAGTCTCTTTAGAATAAGGCGTCTGCTAAATGGCAAAAATGTAGAATGTAAATGTAAAAGCTGGCCTACATGCTAGTGAATGCACACATGCACACACACACACACACACACACACACACACACACACACACACACACACACACACACACACACACACACACACAGCTCTGCTTTCTGTTTAGTATTGCATTCCTATGGGCAGTGACAACACGTCTTGCTTGGCCTTTCAGACCTGCATAACTGGAGCTCTGCTGAAGCCAAGTGGGTATTAATAGTTGACATGGGAAAACGTAAATTATTGCTCTTTTACTGAAAACGTCATTCAATCCTCCCCCCTACTTGTCAGGCATGTCCTCTCAAATAGCTCCAGGTAGTAAAAAGGATATCAATCAAACCGTGTGTTCTTGTCCCCAGCACATGTTGGGAATGCACAGTCTCAGCAGTCACAAAATCAACTTATCAATCACCATCCACCCCCGCCGTGTCACAACTCCCTTAGAACTATCCTCCTGACAGACAAGTGTCCTCTGTGTTTTCTGTTTTTGTGGTTTGGAGACTTTTTCTGTGTGTCCGTGGGGCATTCACTAAGCTGTCACATCCTGTTGTCCAGCCTGTCACGACATATGCCAGTTAGAGTGATATCCAGAGATATCCTCGGCCCCTATTTTCATCTGAAAAGACCTGAGGGCCGCGACGTAAGCGAGGGAGAAGCGTGTGTGAGATGTGGAAGGTGTGGAAGACATACAGACGCAGTGCAAATGGCAGATTGACATGCGTCTGTCGGTTTATTCACACAATTCACACCTTTAGTACTCCAGTGATTAGATTGACAAGCCGACCTGACGCACATCAGGCAAAGGTAGAAGGAGCGTTCGACTTGGCAAAAGCGTTTGCAGCATGAGTAGATGTTCAAAACCTAGATTCTGTCCCTTGCCTAGATGTTAGATACACTTATTATATTGATGTGATAACCTACACACTCTCTAATGTTTCAGACATGAAAGTCAGTCACCGTATAAATCCAGTTATACAGAGAGGGGTAATGGGTGTGTAGCGTGCTATAGACACTAGGGGGCCAATCAGAAGCAGTGATGCTGAAGCTGCCTGCCAGGCCGGATCAGGTCTGTGGGAGGAAAAGACGATCTTTTAAAGACTGTTAACACAAACGACACCCTGGGGGATTGTTTACCCAAATATGATTTATTGATAAATTAACTCAAACACATCATTGTCCTCTGATCCCCTGTTGAAATCCTTCAGGTTCTACCCGGTCACGACTCACGGGGAGGACGGGCCCTGGATTCCCCTGTTGGTCTGCAAACATCTGCTGGGCCATTTAGTCAGCTAATAGATCATCCTGGACAGAGAGAGAGAGAGAAAGAGAGAGAGAGAGAGAGAGGGAGAGAGAGAGGGAGGGCGGGTGTTTGGGTGCAGGTGTTCCTAACCAGTGCCAGACAACATCAAACCCAGGGCTCTCTCTCGGCCCAAGTCCACCAGCACACACACTGAACGAGTCAGGGCCTCTCACAGATAATAAAACATGCATAAAGTTTGCATAAGGTACAGGTGGGGGTATTTCTCGCTAAGCTCAGGAGAGACCAGGCACCAACCCTTTTTGGGTAGAGCAGTAATTGGATGCAGATGGGGGAGGTAAATGAAAGAATTTGGTGAATATCTCTGTGGAATACCTAATGGGAACGGGACAGAAAAGGAAATTAAAAGTTATTGGAAGCAGATGGACTGTTCTTTGAGTTTTTCTGGGAAATTTAATAGCGCCCGTGAAAGAAATATGTCTGTTTATTTTGCACTGCCATGAAATGAATGGCCTGCTGAGTTGTGCTGGTGTTAGTTTATGACTGCGAGACCATTAGTCATAATTTAGACGGTATTTGTTATCGATTTGTGATTTAGCGTGATTTATAGGTGCCTGTCACATTTGATTCTCAAGTCCACCCGTTTCCTTTCAACACCGGGCCCCAGAGTTTATGAAAAATATAAACAACAAACTTTGATGATATGTGGATACAGTTTCATTTGCACCTCGTTACATAATAACTTCACCATAATTCATTTGTTCC
This sequence comes from Nansenia antarctica, assembly GCF_963989245.1. Classification (NCBI taxonomy): domain Eukaryota; kingdom Metazoa; phylum Chordata; class Actinopteri; order Argentiniformes; family Microstomatidae; genus Nansenia; species Nansenia antarctica. The sequence continues at coordinate 15,627,565 of NC_137674.1, forward strand.
TGCAATTTCCTTTTTTGCCAACAACAATAAAATAAAACATTTCGGAATATAATTTATATCATTCAAGATACGAGTCCTCATAATAGGACAATATTAAACTTCCTCTGACATAAAGCAATTGTTTTTAAATGTTCAACTTGGTCCGGGAGGGTTGTTAAATGATCAAGAACAGAGCTTGTGTGTTACATGTAAAGGCCCCGAGAGGTGTTGTTAAAGTGTTTTGTTTCTATCAGAACTGTAGCTGGGTCATTAAAACTCACTGGCTCTGGGCTGTGTGGGCACACAGTAAGGCGAAGATTGATATTAACTTAAAGTAACAGATGGTTTGTGTTATGCAGAAACATATCAGGATTATAGACATAATTAGACGGTCAGGTCGAGCGATCTTACTGCCGAGTTTTGCAACTAACAAAAACAAAAGAATCATGAAACTAAAACCAAGCCAAACATCTAGAGTTTCTGTTACCCACGCTCTCTGCCTACTACAGGGCCACCGCCATGGTTTCTATCCTGTCCTTTCGCATCAGTCAGGAAGAAGGTTTTTTAGCCTCTGAGAGTTCGATTGTAAACACTTGTGTGTGGTGTATCAGTCAGTTTAATGGGGAATGACCAGGGATATAAACCTCGGTTCCTTTGGGGACTCTCTTCACGAGTGTACAGCTCTCCTCTCTGTTAGATCGTCATAATGATTTCTGTAACCTCCAGGTCCAGAAAAAGGGGGAGAGACATTCACAGAGTTTTGGGGAATCAAATATTTAGGTTTTTATTCAACAGAATCGATTCTGGAGTCAAACCCTTCTCAGACGTAGCAGGAAGGCATAACTGAACCTTTCAGAGCAGAACACACCGTTTTATTGAGTTTGCCCTTGGTGCAAGACCATCTGTTGTTTTGGGTGATAGGTAATGAATCTACAGCAGGGTAGGTGTATGTTTAGATGAAACAAGACCGTGTTTGGAGAGCCTTTGGAGACTAACTTATGACTCAGAGGAGAGTCGCTGACAACATCTCGGAATCAGCAGAAATGCCCATAGGAGGATCAGGCCCAATCAGAGGGGTTGAAATTAGTTCTCAACAAGATCATCAGATGATGAGACCGAGGAGTCAGAAGTGTGGTGCTGATGCTGTCACCCTGGAAGGACCAGATGGAGGGTTGGAGGCGTCCTCTGACTGTAACCCCCCACAGAGACGACGACTCTTTGTGTACACCCACACACACACGTGCGCACGCACACACACACACACACACACACACTAACCCGCACGCATACACACACACACACACACACACACACACACACACAAACCCCCCCCCACACACACACACGCCCGCCCCCACATCCACACGAAAGAACCCCCCCCCCCACACACACACACACACACACACACACACGCCCGCCCCCACATCCACACACAGGAACACACACACACACACACACTCCCTTCCTCTCTTCCTCAGCCTGGTATCTAGCTCTGCTGCTATCTGCCCCTCGGAGATGCGAGGCGGAGATGTTGTTGTGAGAATTGCGAGAACAAAAACAATTCTCACCTTGAGATAAACAAGAGGCATCGCCTCGGCCTGCTGACTTCCTGGTGCGCTCGACAAACAGTTCCATCCTGAGCAGCCAGGGATTCCAGTGAGATGGGCTTAAAACCGTCACGCATAAACCTACCTACACACAATTAAACATGCTTAGGGGAGACAATGAATATGGGAATATCATGTTCATAGAAATGTTAGTCGGTACGAAATGAAGTTTGAGGTACCCTGAGGTACCCTGAAGGTGAAATATGAGACACCTCAAATCAATAGAGTGTGATGTGGTGGAGGAAGAACACAAGGAAAGAGGGATCAAAGGAAAGATAATTCCATGAAATCACAGAATAAGGATAAGATGTTGATCTCAGCGACACTGCAGAATGATCTCTGTTATTTTGAGCTGATAACAAGCGCAAGTGTGTAATTAGCCCAGAGAATTGTCATCGTGTACCATTCTATCATTTACCCAATAGAGTGATAATGCATGCATGCATATATTACACAGTATGATCCATGTAAAAAACTAAAAGGATCTTTAATGAGACAGTCGTGTATCTCTGATTACTGTAATTACTCTCCCATTATTTCTCCTCGTGGTGGTGTTCTGTTGATGTGTGTGTCATCTATATGAATTATTTGTCATTGGGCTTCTCAAAATAAACACACAACCCTCTCACTATCTTTGGTGGTGGCGGCGCATGCTTCATCTTGGGTCTAAAACCGGCAGCAGTACCTTTCAAGTCTCAGATCCACACACAAGCTAAAGAAAGAAAAACAAACAGAACCTCCGTGTGACAGCTCCACATCCTTTTTTTGTGTCTCGTCTGAGGGGCCCGGGAAAGCACAAGGAGCTGACACATAAGTAAAGGAAACGATTGCTTCATTAGTCAGAGGTGAGATAGTTTCAAAGGAGGCCCCTAGTTTGCATGCTGAGAGAGAATTAACAGACTTGGTATAGTTGCTTGATCTGTGCTATATTAAGTCCATTGGCTGACAGAACGGTCCGGTGATAGGGTTGTGACAGGGCCTGCCTCTGTGTTTTATGAGCCCCTGGCAACAGTAAGGACCGGGGGCGGTGACCCCTCATGGACTGAGTTCCATTAGGTGGCGGAATGATGGAAATTACTTTAATTGAGGATAAAGCGAGAGGCAGGGGAGCGAGCAGCGAATCAGAAAAGCATCAAATCTGATCAAATATAACCCTGGATCTCTCTGCTGCAGCAGTTTTTTTTACACAGAATTGACCAGAACTGATGGGTCATTCAGTCATGTGATACTGGTAGTACTGGACAAAAATGTGAAATGTCAAATGTCCAATCTCATTCATGTGAGGGTTGAAATAGCTGAAACCGTAGTAGACGTCATACAATACTATCTGGTTTCCTTTGTTTTCTTAGAATGGAGGTCCCTCGACTGCTATCCCCACACCTATGCACTGATGAGCAAGGAGCTCCCTTAAATTGAATTGGCATGTCAGCAGGAGTCCCAGGCTTTGTCCCGGCGGTAATAGATGGCAACATGCTACCCTACTATTTTAAACATTAGCCACCACTATTGGCACTCCTGAGAAAGCTAGCACCGGTCCTGGAAACACTTTCCTAACCCAGTCTCTGTCACTTACAGTATTTCTGCCATCCCCTCCCCACTACCTTTCTCTCTCTCTCTCTCTCTCTCTCTCTCTCTCTCTCTCTTCTCTCTCTCTCTCCTCTCTCTCTCTCTCTCTCTCTCTCTCTCTGTCTGTCTCTCTCTCTCTCTCTCTCTCTCTCTCTCTCTCAGCACTTGGCAGTTAAGAACATCACATGATTTCTCCAGCTTTAGTTTTACATCATAATCTAGCCTAAATGGTCTGGGTTTCATTTTTCAGTGAAGTGAGAGAGAGCGAGAAAGAAAGAAAGAGAGAGGGAAAATAGAAGAAAAAAAAGAAATAGAGAGAAAACAGCTCAGTTTGAACTGCGGGCCTAATGCAGCCAGGATGGAATCTGTCACTCAGCTTATTGCATGTTGATGACTCAGGGCAGTTCGAGCTGTAAGTAGCCACTGATTTATGGACACTCACTAAACTCCTGCGGGCTGAGAGGGGGAGAGGGGAGATCACACCCTCACAGCAGCAACAGGGCCCTGGCTGTGGGGGGGGAGAGAGAGAGAGAGAGAGAGAGAAGGGAAGTGAGGAGAGAGGAAAGAGAGAGAGAGAGAGAGAGAGAGAGAGAGAGAGAGCGTGCACGCAGGGCAGGGCCTGCATTTCTCCCCATCATGCCAAACTGCTTTGCACGGCAATTAGCTGTGTCCTCATTTAGTCTGGCCCGTCCCAAAGGGTAATGAAAGTCATACATCATCTTCAGGGCCTGCTAATTATCCAGCTCAGTTGCAGGTAGGCTTTGTAACCATGAGAAGGCCCTGTCGTCTTGATATTTATTGCTCTCCCCAATAAGCGGGTAAAAAAATACTCTCTTGAAAGGTTGCCCATAGCCTGCGCTTCACATCCTTGACATACCTTTTCGCAAATGTGCTAGTCAAAGGGGAAATGTCTTCATTCCGCATAAATCATTTCTTCTCGTGCTGCCTGCAACCCGAAATGTTCAGTTGGTGATCCGCGGCGCAAATGTTGGAAACTTGAGAACATAAACATTTTGGGGGTCAGCTTGTCAGCGTTGATTTACATTGGGATCGCTAATGGGATGGAACCCAAGGGAAATACAGTACCAGGAAAGAACATGGTCAGAACTTCTGCTGCTTATAGACCTGTTATTAAGATATATTGGCATATTTTAACCTCATTATCTATCGGTTTATCATTGTGTATAACTGTATTAAATCCTATTATCATTACTAATAATATTATTAGTACGGTATATGGTCATATATCATATATATTAAAAAGGGCTTCAAACATTACAAACATACTCAAAAGCCATCATTTCATTATCATTCTGGTGCCTTAGATGGAGAAATATTTGTGCTACATATTTGAGAGACAACTGTAATATGCATTCTGACAAGTGCCACACTCAATCAAGACAATGTCCCCGAGCCTCCTGTAACATAGAAAACACGCTACTCCGTGTCATATAGTGGCATATCGTTAGCCTCATAGCATAATTGCATACTCTACTCTCCTAACACTGCTGATTCACTGTGCATTAGTGCCTATGCCATCAGCCTATCAGAATGCTTGTTACATTCCAAAATCACTATCTGCCCAAGTCATCTATGTGACATTGGCATTTCTGACACTACATACAAAGATGGCTCGGCTGACCACAACTGAAGTATGACTTAGGCATTTATGCTATGAGGCTAACGCTATTTTGCATTGATCCATGCAGTTTGTTAGCCACCCTGTTAAAGGACCCCTTGACGGCTGAGGTGTACCTGACCCCCCCCCAGCTACAGGTCCACTGTCCTTTCACCTGAGGAAACATGGAAGGACATGAAATCTCTTTCGGCTGCAGAACCTGACCCCTTGGTCCCCTCCCTCCCTCCCTCCCTCCCTCCCTGCCCCACTGTAACCCTAACCCCATCCTACCACGTGCCTGGCAGTGACCAGGTGCATTCTGGGTATTGGAGTCAGGAGAGAGAGTAGAGAGAGAGAGAGAGAGAGAGAAAGAGAGGAGACTAATTGTCAAGGTTAGGCCTCTGAAGATGATTGATGGCACGCTGGGCCTTCCTGTCGGCCTGTCAGGAGGCAGGAATGTTTAATGTTCTCATTATTGGTTACGCTGTTGTGTATATTTCTCTGTCAGCGCCGGGCGAAGCCATCTGAACTGCCAAAGCTCTTCAAAGGCCTGCAGGTCATTTATCTTCCCCTGACGCCCCCAATGCTCAGCCTCAGCTGAGTGCCAGTGATTTGTTATGACTTGAGAGCCCCGGCTGACAGACAGCTCCTCTGCAAGGAGGGGGGTGGGAGGCGGAGGAGGGGAGGGGGGGGGGGAGGGATTCCTTTTTGTCACACTGTGAAAACATCAATGTTCCAGTAATGGGCTACAACTGTCATTGGAGGCCAGCAGCACCAGACAGGTGTGTGGCCTCACTGGTTTGCAGCCCGGTTGACTTGCTTCTCTCCCCAGTTTAGATTGTTGGTTGTGGTGTCGTGTCACATCCAAACAGAACAGGCCCACCATCTGTCGTTGTCTTCTCTGCCCGGAGGGGGGACAGAGGAGAAGAGAGATGGCTATGCTAATTGAAGACGCCGTGTCATGTCCTATTAATCATCCCAGAGGCTTCATATCTTATCTTTTGAAGTCAGAGCCGAGAGAAGGAAGAAAAAAAACAGAGAGAGGAAGAAATGGATCAGGAACACTGTCCAGAAGAGAGGAAGAGAGAGGGAGAGGGAGGGGAGGGGAGGGGGGGGGGTTAGAGGGAGAGGGCCGGTGTTGAAAGAAAGGAAGGAGAAAGAAAAGGAGAGCAAAAGAGGGAAAGGGATTGTGGAGGGAGCAAGCGAGGGAGAGGGAGAGAGAGAGGGGGGGGGGGAGAGCGGAGGGAAAAATCAGATCTTTGTTTCCTTTCCAAGGCCGTGACATGATTAATCGTTTTCTTCTGATCTAATTTTGGAACATGAAAAACACCACATTTGTCTTGAAGAGAAATGATGTGCTGTTCTGTGCAGATGGAAATTTTGAGCCCTGAAAAAGATTAAAGTGAAATTCCACTCCTTAGACCTAATCATGAGTTGTAGATTATACTGTCGTTTTAACCAGATGGTAGGCTTGATTCCCCCAGCCCCCTTCCCTATATTAATGAATACTAGACCGTTATATTTGACTTTGGTAAGTGAAATGTCTATCATGCCTAATGGACTGCCAGCCAAGCTAACACACACTGCACCTCTCTCTGTCCTTCCTGCATTTTTCATGTTCTCCTCTAGAACATTTGTGTTTCCCTTTTCTATTTCTCACACACCGCTGTCGCCCCCATTTGCTAAATATTTTCACACAGGAGGAGGCGGAGGAAAAAGAACAAACTTGTGTCTACAGCTAATTTCCTGTTATAGGTCAGGGCCATAACTCTGGGCTTAAAGTGTCACCTGGGGCTGCAACAGACGGGAACTCAATAGTAACGTGATTAAGCTGGCCAGTCAACATGACTGCATGCATGGCACTATGTTAACCAACCTAATTATAGTAGTGTGGGTGGCTGGATGGGCAACTCATCTCATCTCATCTCACCTCCCTGTCACGTGGCTACCCAGGGCACAGTCCTGTACTGTAGGGACACACACACACACACACACACACACACACACGCACACACACACACACACACACACACACACACACACACACACTACAGCCCATTTATCACTAAAATTAGGCCACATGATTAAATTCACATTACTTACTTGCACTGCCCACACAAATGGAACACAGAGGTACTGTACATGGTCTCTTTGTGTCCTTGTATACATCTGTAAGGTTGACATACATACAAGATGAACAGTTTTAACCATGAATTTCAATATCACTTTGATTTCCTCTTTACTAGTGTCAAAATATGACATCAGCAAAAACAGTGGAATCCATAATTCGGTGCTCCATGAGTTTGAGTTAGTGCAAATTTGTTAATCAAATTTGATTGACTAAAATCTAATTTGATTGACTAAAATCTAATTTGATTAACCAAAATCTAATTTGTTGAACTCATCCACAGGAATGATGTCCATTCTCTGGCCAAGATTCACTCCTCCTGGAAAGCCGGAAAGCGAGAACTCTGTAATTCGGTAGTTGACGAATTCTGTGTGGCAGTCTGCCTCTGTGCCCTTTCTCTGTAAAAATAGAAAACGTTACGTTCCAGTATTTGGAACGTAAACAATGGAAAAGGGGAAAAGACCAGGGGAGCAAAGAGTGAGCCAGCGTACAAAACTTTATTGATGAACACGCCAACAAGCTCCGATTCAAAACAAACGGCCCCTGAAACTCGGACGGCGCCTTAAAAACCAGGAACATGAACAGAGGGAGACAGAGAGAGCACAATGCCAATATGTCACACGCTAAATAGTTTTAAATTAGGGCCTGTATACGCCTGTTGGAGACTACATTCATCATACTCAACGCTGGTCTGGTTCTTGCAACCCTGGCAGTAAGAGCTTCCACATGCCAGCGTTAGCGTTAGCGGGCTGGGGAGAAAACAGCATTGGGTTATCAGCAGAGGTTTACTTGTCTTTAATCAGCCTGTGGCTAATTACCAGCCGTCCACACAGGGTGGCCGTAAGTCATTAATCATATAGGGGCGGCTGGGAGCTCTCAGCCCCGTCCCAACCCACTGCAGAAGACAGGAGTGCCGTTTTTCCATGATGGGGCTCCCTCTCTCTCTCTCTCTCTCTCTCTCTCTCTCTCTCTCTCTCTCTCTCTCTCTCTCTCTCTCTCTCTCTCTCTCTCTCTCTCTCTCTCTCTCTCTCCCTCAGAGGGGTGCTGCCTCTCGCGGCGGCCATTGGGTGTAAATGAAAGACCTCATCCAGGACACCTAAACAATGGCCCTCTTTGTTGTACTTCCTGTTTCTCTTCCCTGTGCACCCCCCCCCCACACACACACACACACCACCACCTTCTCTGACTGAAGGATGACTTCACCACTGCTTAAACTAAGCTCACACACATACACATGCTGACATTTGTAATGCATTTTTCTGTGCGTGGGTCTGTGTTAAAAACATTGAGTCAATCAGCTAGCTAACCAACCACAATCCAGTCGGTCATGCCTAGTAAGGTGAATGATGCCGATTCTGGAGGTGTGCTCATTTGCCAGTTAGATTGACTTGAAGTTGGGTTGAAAATCCAAAGTTGCTATGGAGAAAACATTTTATGTATGTTTTTATTTTATGTAATAATTCATATTGAAAGCGGAGGTGTGTCATAAAATGGTCATTTACCTGGAGCCAGGTGATGCATCATTTCTGTCTCTGGAAGGCCCTTGCTCACTTGTGACCAAATGAACCGGGGCCGTTTTCAAATCACCACGGCGGCGAGGAGCCGAGGCTTCCAGAAGAATCCATCCACAGTGTTCTGACGTGCACAGTTTTAATCTGCCGTCCAGATATCTAAAAGTGTCAGATGACCTGAGCGTTTGAGGCAGATTCATCTATTGGAATGTTTCCATCATCACATCCAACACCAGTTGTAAATCTATTAAGAGAGAGGGAGAGAGAGAGAGAGAGAGAGAGGGAACATCTTCCTCCATCATTCCAACCTTCCATCCAGCATCCTCCATCACTATGTGACAGGGGATATTTCCTGCAGCCCAACTTAGTTTCCGCCTTGCTGAAAAGCCGTGCCAAAATGTACACATTCATGGATCATTCTCCAGAACTCCTTGAAAGGGGCTGGCAACTGTAAAGTGAAGCTTTCAGCTCCTTTTCATGCTTCTGCCTGGCTAACTCAAATCACATCGTTCGGTGAGCGACTAGGTAGATCAAAACATTCCTTTATGCACTCTGCATCACGGTTAACTAAGTGAAATTCTTTGGGGTAGTCCTAAAGGGTTCTAGTCAGGTAGTGAATGATGTTGTCATGCACAAATGAAATGTCTATTTTCGTGTGTGTGTGTGTGTGTGTGTGTGTGTGTGTGTGTGTGTGTGTGTGTGTGTGTGTGTGTGTGTGTATATGAGTGTGTATGAAAGAGAAAGGTTGACAAGACCAGACAGACCATCATGTGTTAAAGTAAAAGAGGCATCATATGAAAGATTGTTTAAAAACAGAGCTGCCAAAGCTTTATGCCCATCATTTATCTTGTTACCGATACATCAAGTTCACTTCATGGCAGAGTCATAAAAATGTATGAGAATGTAAATGGCTGACTGACCCATTCATCTTGTTTAAAGTGGCAAATGTAACATGCTCCTCATCCAGAGTGATAAAGTTATACTTCACTATTTTATGAAGGATTCATTGTTGATGGTAAAGTGTTCTGCATCTCATTACAGTAGGTAGAGTGGGTCTTTTAAAAGCAGCCCTGCTGGAGAGCCTTCTGCAAATCACTCAAAAACCGCATTGTTGCAGTCAGAGCGAGGGTGCTATTCATAAAGAGCTAGCCAAAGCCAGGTGTCAAATTGTTCAATTTTCTTTCACTATTGTGACATTAAATCATTTCCATCGTGGAATTAAACCACGTCTATGATGACATTAAACCACCTATTTTGTGTTTGTTTCTTCAAACATCTTTGTATCCTCTTGAAATAAAAATAAAAAGTGTTTCAAAACCGCCAAAGAGCACAAAAATGCGATCTGTAACTTATAACTGGTTCTTTCCGCTGGACATAGTGAGAGATCAGTGAGGTTAAGTAAGATTGGATAAGGAAGGTTGTTCCCCTGCTGCAATAGAGCACGCACACACACACACACACACACACACACACACACACACACACACACACACACTACAATACACTGAGGGTGGTTTATGCTGCTTGTCAGTTGGAGGCGTGATGAAGTAATGATTAATATGGGGGATGTTTGGAAATGTAAATCCTCGCTGCAGCACAAATAAACCAGGGGGGTTTCTGGGGATGATTAAATGGACATTTCACAGTTGATTGAGCATGCAAAAAGTCATCCATTTCCCCCCTAACTCTGTAAACAGCCACACAGGCCCCCTTTCCGTGAAGTATATGATGGTCGTTGTGGGTTTATATGCACACACAGGCCATTGAAGACGAATGAGTGCCTCAATTTATATAACCGCTGGGATCTTCTGATTAGGTAATTTATATGGAGGACAGGTTTATAACTGCTAACTTACCGTCATGTCCCGCAACAATTATTTCTGAGATCCGGCTGTAAAAGCAGACAGTAAATTCTCGATTTTTCTTTTGCTGTCACCGGGGCCCATAACCTGAGATCTGATTTTCAATAAATCCTTTTTTATGAAACGGCGGGCAATTACATCAGGAAGAGAGACTCTCCAAATGTATCTTGCTTGGTGAACAGGGCCGTGCATCCCCCTCTGGACGCCCTCAAAGAGCTTAGAGAAGCTAAAGGTCTTTTCAGTTACATACAGTCTGGGTGAACAAGTGGAAGGTGACCTCAGGAAAGGGTTCAAGGACAGCTGTATTAAAGGAGCCAGTCAGACACACACACACACACTTTTATTAAATGTTGTACACTGCTGAAAAACACACACACACACACACACACACCGATCCTTCTATTCAAATAATTTACACAATGAAATGAGCACAGTGGCAGAGAAATACTCTATTTGCAGCAATGGTCAATTCATTGAAAGAATAAGATGCAAATGTATGTATGTCCAACACCCTATTGAGCCTGAGGTAGAGCAGACAGAGTGAAATGTCAATACTCTCTCTGACACTCATGTTAAACATGTACAGTATGTTCCATGACCTTGGTTTGCATACCATTAAATATGTATTAGCGCTGTCGGCTACAGCACTGATCTGACAGAGTGAGATGTAATCACTGAAGGTGTAGTTAGCTGTCAGGGCGGTTTCTTTTGATGGTGACCCAGTGACAAAGGAGAGATGAGATTGACAGATAGCAGCAAACAGGTTTTTAAAAATGTATTTATTACAAAGTAACATTTTATACCACCTCCATTTCATTTGTATTGATGAAGGGCATCTATCAAATAAGAACAAGAGACTCCGCCCCCTCAGGTCAGAGCTGGTCGGGGGCAGGTCAGTGACCTCCCGTTCACCCCCAGAAGTATTTTTACATACGGCTGTATTGCTTTAAAAACCCAATAGTGTTATGGGTCCACCAGACCCACAAATACTACATATATATATGCATGTCATGAATGCATATGAAACAGACAATAAGTTGTGGCAAACAGTGACCCCCTCAATTAGTGATGCTCCAACCGAGTCTTCTGACCTCTGGCGTTGCCAATACACTGTCTTTTACTGTCTTCTCACATAACCGATGTAAACCAGCTACACTGTCGAGGGAATTCGATAAAGGAACTAGGCCGTGAGAAATGAATAACGGGGAGCAAGGACTAAAACAATGGAGACGTTTGATTGGTCGGTTCAGCAACAGGTTGGCAGTAGACTCGGGATAGTGACAGGAAGCAGAGGACAGTAGAAATGGGATATAAGCAGGAGCGTCTGTAAATCACATCTGGACCGGTGGTGCTGGTTAGGTGGACCGTACTCTCTGTAGGCAGCCTGACAGCAGCACAGGAGACTCTCCAGCCCCCAGGACAGCTGAGGTGAAAGCCCAATGTCAACAACTGTCTCTCTGACACGCTACGGCTACAGTATCATGTTCAGAATCCTCATGGTTAAAAAAACGTCTGAATTCTCCACACAAAACCCATTTTCTTTATCATCTGCGTCAGATCCTAACAAGTGAAGTGAACAATGATAGGTACTGTGTTACTTCACTGCCTGAACTCACATACGGACAGTACGGATTTACATGTACGTTATTGACATTATTTAGATCATCATTTATGGTTTATTTATATAAATAATACATGCTCTTGCCTTGACCCTGGAATAATGTCTCCTATGATGTTACATTGCTACAGATCCTGGAACTGGATACTCAGCCAATCACAGTTGTTTAGCTGAGAAGAGCCACTTAGGGAGTGTGTGGTGGTTTGTGCTGTCGGGGGCATCAAGTGTGCAGTGGATGTGGTCCCACCCCAGCACGATTTCTTGTAAATGGCACGCTATTTGAGAATGAAGACCCCCATCATTGGTTTCAGTTTCAATGAAAGGAGATATAGTCAGAGTACATAAATACAGCACCACTTCTAAGCATGTGATACACAAACGATATGCATTTGGGTAGAGCTGCCAAGTTCCCCTCCAAAGACACTCAGCTCCTAGCTCAACAGCTAACAGCTTCAAGTGTACTGTAGGGGAATTGGATAGTTACAATAGGCCCAAACGTGACTAGTTTTCACTCGTTAGCTGATATCATTAGGAACATTTGCTGGTGGTTAAAAATTACAAAGAAAAAAGATATAAATAAAAATTTAATAAAAATGTAGGACCTGTGAACTGCCTCTCTTGCACAGGTTACTTCACCTTGCACACTCATTGTACATAATGTTGTATACTGTGTGTGTGTGTGTGTGTGTGTGTGTGTGTGTGTGTGTGTGTGTGTGTGTGTGTGTGTGTGTGTGTGTGTGTGTGTGTGTGTGTGTGAGTGAGTGAGTGAGTGAGTGTGTGGTCTGTCTTGTCTCAGTGCTGTTTACTGTAGCGAAGGGCGGGGTAGACTAGCTTGTCCTAAGCAGGTATTGAAGTCACAACCTTCCTCTTACAAACCGGCCATGCTAACACCAACAGAGTTAACTATCGTTGGTGGAGCTGCTAAAGGACCTTAAACAGGGTTGTTACAATATTGTCACCTTCTTAAAATAATGGCTTACGTCACTTTTGAGGAAAATTATGTTTTTGCCTAAATATGACATATTCTAGATCAGTTTTTCTCAAAACAGAATAATAATTTTAAAAAATGACGTAAGCCATTATTTTTAGAAGGTGACGATATGTTGGTGAGTGTAGAGCTCCTCACCATGCTGGAAACAAATTCCACCAACCTCGTGGCTAATAAAGGATCTTGTATGTTGTGTCTGTGGTAGAAGCTAATATGGAGAGAACAGATAGCATGCACTAGCACTAGTATGATTTCAAAATTCCACCGAAAAAAACCGACTTCATAGAGGCGAAGACAAATGTCTGGTCTGGAATGAGGAAATATTGGACTGTATGCTTATTAAAACATGACAGGCGGAGCCTAATGGTGTGAGGAGAGTGTAATGTGTGAACAGGCGTAGCATGTAGAATTAATACGTATGGAACACAAAACAAGAAAAAGGGAATTGTCAGGAAGTTGAATCTAGGCTGACTTTTCCAGGCAGAACACAAATTAGATTATAGTCACATTAGGTTTCCTCTGGACCTGTGTTTTATTAGTCAGTTGGTGTTATGGACAGAGACATACTGTACTGCTATATGCTTAATGCTGAAGCCATGTTCCTTTTTCACCCAGGCCTATCGTTGTCTGATGCTGTTTGTTGATGGACAGTTGATTGTTAGTCACGTATGCACTCCAGAAGAGGGGCAGCCATTTTGGGGAGGCTTATACTATAGTAGATGTTAACGGTCCAATATGTCGATTTGAGCTTCACAATAGCGCTAAATGGCCATGATAAATCAGTACTGATGAAGAAATTAGATCCCATGCTATAGAACATTCAGGGAAGAGCAGTGTTTCAGTCCAAACCCAGTGGGTTTAAGTCTGGTGTCGAGGCCTTTTACGTACCATTTGTATGTTTACATGGATTTGTTTGTTTACATAGGATATGCACACATTTACCACTATTCCAAAACGTAGCATATTGATGTTTTAAATTATGTATGGCCACAGAGGACAGCAACACGCAATCCTGTAAGTATTAAAAGTATTACAAATCACAATGACTAATGGCTCACACTTGGATGTATTCAAAAGACACAGCATTTACTCATCGGCTTTGATGATATTAGTTATGTTTAGATGGTTACTCACTAACCAAAAGGGTGGGTTTTCCAGCTCTTCAAAGTGGAGGAAATGCCGGGAGTTCCTGGAAGGAAGTCCATCTCACATCAGTGCTGTCGTGTTAGTGAGTTATATTATCTAAAAGTGAAACGATCACACTGACAACAGACTGACAGAGCACTTTACTACCAAGCACTGTATCAACACAACCCAGGGATCAAATGAACAGTAACAGCTTTGAGGTTCATACAATCCAAAACCCATTTTTGCATCTTAGCCGTCGACTTCCTCATCAACTTCATATTTGTTCACAACTGTCAACTCCTCCTGCAATGGTACAAGAACAAGGACAAATTATTCTATCATTTCCAACAATCTGGCTAAAAGCCTGCAGGCACTCAACCTGTCGAAATGTTTCTTGAGTGTCTTTATCTCTGAACTCAACTAAGTACACAGCAGGTCTCAACCTTTGTGCTGTCTTACTTTGCTGTCTAATACCATTTAACTAATGACATTTGAACTGAAATAAATTAACCTGGAGATGGAAATGTGGTAAGTATAGAGCTCCATTCAGTTCAGTAGATGAATAGGTGGTTCATTCATTTCTTATCTACACGCCTATCAACAGGTGTTCCACATGGTAAACACCTGTATGATTAATCTGCACTATATCATGACTCCTATTCTCAAGCCTGTACTCTCCACCTGGACATCGTGCCAGGGATGTTAAATATTAGCCCACAATAATATACCACGGCACAACAATGCCTTTTGATTGGCGGTGTCCATGAAATGAAGTTTAAATGACTTTGTAATTAATAATATAATAGCGTGGTGTTTACCGACCAAAGAGTGGACTCCTGCCGAGCGCTGACCATATTTTTCTTTGAACTGGCATTTAGACTGACAAAAACAAACAGGCCCATTCATATTTCATAATGGGGCTCCCTCCTGAACACTGGAGGTAAATCATGCATCAAATATTAAAACATATTTGTGCACACGCCACATCGGACCAATCGGATCATCTATGGAGCTCTGCACAAAAGTGTGTAAACAAACAATACACACACATACACACACACACACACACACACAAACACACAAACACACACCCAGGTCTCTTCCTATGAGGTATTGGGCAGGGGTGTTAGGCAGATTATTAATCAGTATAGTACTATCCATCCAGGAGCGTGCTTGTGGAACATTTTAAAAGCATGCAGCCCCATACAACAACCATTAAAAGCACAGAGAGGCATATAACTGTAAATTATTTAGCTAGAAGAGGGTGGTAAATCAACTGTGCATGTCATATATTGAACATGGCATGTACTGGGGTGAAAAATGCATACACAGCGGCCATTCACACTTGGTGCTGAAAGCATGGCATTTAAAAGCCTGCGTCGCCCGCCATCTCTCCACAGCGCTCTTGACTCCAGTCACAACTAATGTATTGAGACTGAGTATGAATGATCCATTTAGGGGATTTGTACAATGGTGTTCTGGGGGAGAACTGTACTCCTTGACGTCGCATCTACGGTTGAAATCAATGGAATTCTGTGTTGTTATTTCGGAGAATTAAGCGAATAGAAGAAAGTGTCAAGTTCATTGTAAAGACAAAATATGTTTAGTTCATTGAGAAACAAAATACAAACTCTTGTCACACTCTCAGTGTGACATTAATGTACAGAGAGTATCATACAATGTGCATTAGATGAAATATGAAAGCCTAAGCACCAATCTAAACATATGGTAGTTTGGTTACATTATCAGTCTTTCTTTGTTTATCTATTCAAATATTCCATTTGTAATCTGGTTATTTCTGGACTACAGTACGTCAGTTAGCCTGTCGACAGAGACGTGTGTTTGACTGACAGTGTCATCACACTGAGAATCCTCACTGCCTGAGGGGAGTGTGATACCTGTCAAATTATCTTTTAATCATGTTCACGTCTCAAATTCATGTCAGAGAAAATGGAAAGTCACAAAATCTGTTATTAACTCAACATTCAACATTTTGATTTCTTATAATTTACTTAAGATTTCAAATGATCTCTTAATTTGTCTTCATTTCAACACAGTTAATGACAGTTTTCCTTCAATCACAGCACACACAGTTTTCACTGTGTGTGTGTGTGTGTGTGTGTGTGTGTGTGTGTGTGTGTGTGTGTGTGTGTGTGTGTGTGTGTGTGTGTGTGTGTGTGTGTGTGTGTGTGTGTGTGTGTGTGTGTGTGTGAAGGAGAGAGAGAGAGCACTGTAGAGGCTGAAAAGGTTTATGATATTTTTCATATCTTGTATTCAACCTCAATGAACAGAAGTTATTGTTGCTTAGCTATGACAAACGTACACATCTTTGCTCCTCCACATTCTGTCTCTATGCTAACAGCTATATTTCAGCCTTGTCAGGCCTTCACCAAACTAAATGTAAAAAAAAAAAACGTTTTTATTTTTTTATTTAACCAGGAGGTCCCTTGAGATTAAAATCTAGTTTTCGAGGGAGACCTGGCCAAGAAAGCACACCAGTACAGGTACAAGTTATAACATTGGTGAATAAAACATAATAAATAACAGACAAGAGATAACAGATAAATATATATATTTTTTTTTTTTTAAACATCAGGAGTAGCAATTGCACATTTCTGTCACACAATTTCCAATCAGAGCTTTGAACTCTCTCAGGGAGACAAGGTTATTAACATTACTGAATGTGGTCTTAGTAAGTGTCTTAGCCTCCAGAACACACTAAAGCTTAAGCTTGATACCATTGTTGATACCATTGTTGTATGTGAACTTTCTACAATTCTTAGTTGGGTATACAGGTTATAGACTAAAGATGTTACAGAGTAGCCATGTGGCATAATAGCCACAACTTGATCATGTAATAAAGGCATACTGCCAAGAAAATCAGCACACAACGATGACAATAGCAGAACCATCCTGTGTGCCAGTGTGCCTAGTCGCTCTAACCTTTCATACCAAAGGCCTTGTTCTAGTGTCACCCACTGCATAAAGGCAGACAGTGCAGCATGTGAAATGCAGCTATGACTGACTGATTGACTGAGTGGTTAGCTGGTTGACTGGTTGGTTGGTTGACTGTTTTAATATGGGGACTGATTGCAGTGTTGCTCCTGAGTACGGTAATAAGCCTATTGGTTTTGATGTTCTTCAGGTCTATCTTCTGGGATCCATTGCTTTGGGCTTTTCAGCCATACATCATTGGAGCTTCTTGATCACCAGATGATCGCTCTGGGGCCTGACTGTCAGAACTGGAGAGGCTTCAGAAGGGAACAGGTGTTTGCCCATGGAGCTGTGACATGATGTGAGTCATTATGTAGCCTGTGACAACATCTACAAGAGAGTAATCAGGCACATCAAAACATGACACTAGAGCTGGACAATAATAATAACTATCTAGCATGCAGCTAGTGATACACTATTACCATCTCCAAAACACTCTGATTATTACTGTTCCTCAGCAAGGCTCAGTATAATCATGTATACATAGTCCTAAACCAGTCATTGTTTTCATACGTAACCCACATTCATTTTCCTCTTTCATCTAGAGTAGCTAAATACAATCTCCTCAACAATGTGTAGTGGTAATAGCTCCTCATTTATACCTGGAAAGTATGCATTTACATTTTGTTTTCTGGTTAATACAAGACAAGAGTCTTCCCTAATCATATTACCTCGGAGACGAAATGTAACTCCCGCCCCTAAACTCTCTCTCTTACACTTAGCTATGTTAAACAGGTAATTGCCTTATTGTAATGCAGAAACACCTGCACCTTGTTCGGCAGGATATTACTCGCTAGGATGTTTTCACTATATTGTCTCCACTTCCTCGGGGCAGGAGACGAAAAAGGAAGAACCTGGATGGGAGGTAATTTGAGCTTCCATTTTCCACAGTTAACACTAAAATACATTAGAGTAATAAAAGTGATGCGAGGCCCCATATCTCCTGCGGCAGTGTTGCTCTACATCGGGCCTCTATTTGTCTCCCAGTCAAGCCCATTAGTCTCCTTCGCTCGCCTGCTTAATACGCCCCGGCTCCCCTCACACGCCTCCGATCAATGTGTGATACATCCCAGCATCATCGCTTACTGCATGTGGATGAGTTAAGGAATGCCCCCCCCCCCGTCCCGTCCCCCCGTGTTTTATTTTTTATTTCCTTAGAGAACTCTTTATTGAGAGCCATGAGAGCCTGCAAACTGTGACACTTTAAAATAATGTGAAAAAATACTTTTTGTGCAATATGACAACCCTAGTTGACTATCTGTGCAGTATAGTACAGTGGATTGTGTACATAGCCTTTATTGATGTAAACCAGCTCCTTACCTTCTTGTGATTTTATGCATCTATGCTTTTTCTAAAATGTGTTTTCTTTTTCCTTTCCTAACACCAGGGGAGCCACCCCTCCTAAATTTCGTTGTTTGGTACCTGTACTGTAGCAATGACAAATAAAGTCCATTCCATTCCATTCCATGAGGTTACCAAGAGTGGCGTATCGGGGTGGGGGGGTGGGGGGTAGTTTGGTTCAGGGTTGGTGGTGATGGAAGTGGAGGTGGGGGTATATTATTGGGGGGGAGAGGGTGAGGGGGTGTATTGTCTTGATGATTTACATGAATGAATCGCCAGAGTAATGTGACTGCTGGTAATAGTTGAATAGTTTATATGAACTTGATGAATATAGCTCTCATAAACCGCATGAGTGTTATGTATCGCTGGGTTTCTCTTCCTTTTGCACACTTGCCTCCTGCCACAAAGCTCTAGAGAGAATCAGGCCATCGTGCATCGTTTTCTTTCAGCCAATTTAGTTCGACCCCTCAATATGGGACACGCAAGTGTGTGCCTTTTGCTGAAGACCCCTTTTCAATCACGCTTGGTACCGGCCGGTGACGCTTGTGAGTGATAGCCCCGCCTATCACCCGTCTCAAGAAAGGGTAGACATTTCATCCTTTCCTCTCTCCACTCGCTGAGTGTAGGGCAGTTGTATTCTTGTACCTAGCTAAAGCTTAACAGTTCCACTGAGAATCCTATGATTCTCCAAGGGCATTTGGTTGTCTCTACCGGACTAGGAGAATTAAAAAATAGAATTTCCCAAAAATTGGTAGGCCAAGTTTTAGAGTATTTTGACTTTGCGAGAGCCTGTACACTCTCTGAGCTAGCAGGCTAACACTCAGTTGTTCATACAAGACAAGTATAAATGTCATGCACTCTCACCCGGAGTGGCTGATGGTGGAACGGAAAATGTCTATGTGTCTCTTAATGCTACTGCGGAGCATAATCAGCAGTAAGAAATCCTGCAGCTTGGCTGATCAGTTACACATGACCTCTGACCATGGATACAGCACTAGAGGTGCTGTGGCTGGTCACTTAATGCTCCCAGCTCCAAGAACAAATATTCGAAAACTCATCATTATATGTAGGTCAATTGCTCTCTGGAACTCTCTGCCGAAGGACATTATAGCTAAGGTTAATAATAAGTCAACTTTCAAAAAAAATGACTAAGATGTTCCTTGCCAAGTAACAGAGAGGCACATTTTTGTATGTCTGACTGTTATTTTTTTGAATACGACTGATGACTGTTATTTTAAATATTCTAGTTCTAACTCTTTCTTTTGTCTAGCTGTTTAGCAACAGACTTTATTATATTTAAATGTTCTCTTTGTCTTGTGACCTTATTTGTACTGTTGTACAATTGACTATACCTGTACTGCTGTACAATTGATTGTACCGGTGTGTGTATTGGCACGCGGCAGCTTAACCAATGGCACGGGAGTAATAAGTCTGCAAGAGTGATTTTTAAAAATCTCTCATCCGCACGCATCGTATTCCCACTCTGTGGGTCTGGCGACAATAATACATTTTCCGGTCTGACTTTTTAAAAATAAAATAGATTCTACGCAAGTCTAAAGCACACAGAACGACACAGAAGCCATTATAGGCGTCGTTTTGGTATGGCAAGATATGGTACTCGCCATACCTTGGCTTAAAAAAAAGTAATCCCCCTAATATTTGATCTGAAACACATTGTTATGTTTGTGATTTTATCCACTCCACAGAGGTAGCGGTAACTCAAAATCCTCCCGGCTCCATCTCACCCCACCAGCCAGCCTATAGGTGCTGTAGTGGAGCGGGACATCAAGGTTTCTGCTCTGTAACAGTTACTCAATAAACAAGCCACGGAGTAACGTTAGCCTTAAAACCTTGTCCATGATCTCGTTCATTCAGGTGGGTTAGACAAACATTTTAATGAACAAGTCCATGTCATGTTGTGTCAATACAGATATGTTCTAACATGTTATTTTAGTGAAAAACTCGACCTAACATCACCCGCAATTGTGGAGCTAACGCTAACAAGCTAGTTAGCTAACGTTAAAGGGAACAATAGCTAATTTATAGCTAGCTTTACTAAATACTTATACTTAAATCATTTGTGAATTGGATTCGCTGTGGCGTCCAC
Source organism: Nansenia antarctica (assembly GCF_963989245.1). Classification (NCBI taxonomy): domain Eukaryota; kingdom Metazoa; phylum Chordata; class Actinopteri; order Argentiniformes; family Microstomatidae; genus Nansenia; species Nansenia antarctica. The sequence continues at coordinate 15,648,012 of NC_137674.1, forward strand.
ATAGGCTAGGCTGGGTCAGTGATACATGGCTTGTAAACAAACCTTTTAGGACGTGTTCAAAAGAGATGTTCAATAGACTGTGTGATCTAATTATGTGTTTTTAGCATGTTGATGTTCTCAGCATGTTGTGATGTACTATACATGCAGTTAGATATTCATACACAATGTTATGTCTTGGCTGCTACCAACGCGATGGTAACAAACGTTTTTGTCAAATTTGTCTCTGGTATTTGGTTTGAGGGGTAGGCTACCAACATTCAAATAAGCATATCTTTTTCAACTATTCAGATTTCAATGTATGACGCATCATTTCAAAGCTTATAATCTCCACTGAAATAATTTGTAAAAACTGAAAAAATGACCTGAGGACTGTTTCACCAGACCCTGTCACATATCATTGAGGCTCATCCACTGAGAGGAAGGAGAAAAAGAAGACCCCAATTATCTGGTGGACCCAAAACCTCAACCCGTCAAAATGGTTGGAAAAAAAATGGTTTGTTCTCAAATGAACTGGGATGGCTCTCTCTTTGATAGTACACTGGGTGGCTGCACCCCGAGCTCTGTTAGCTCTCTGCTATCATCTTCATACAGCTTCAAACAATTAGTGTAACCTTGTGATCGTGTGGTGGAATGCCCTCAAGATACCGAGACATTGATTATTTCAAATTAAGGCAGGTCTTTTGAAGCTAAGCTCATCTTTGACATTCTCTTCGCTATTTACATTCATCAACTGACAGACAACAACCTCATCAGCGCTCGTACTCCTCCAACGTCTTCCATTAAGAACACTGGAGGAAGGCACTGGAGGAAGGCATTTCCATAAGATATTCTGTCAGAAACAGAAAATTGGCAAATTATCTGAGCAGCTGAAACATTGTAGTGTAGATCCCAACGGCAGACACAAATGACCTCAATTACGCTGTCTTAGCATGAGGAAGTGTCTTGCGAAGTAGGAGTTTTGAGTGGCACAGATAGATAGCATCAACGATGCCATTTTCGCTTCTCTCACATTACCGGGATGAGCATTGAGCACTTTACATTTGTAAATCAATGAGAAGGAAATGGTATGCAAAAAAGCTGAGGAGAGGATCTCTTTCTCCATGGCTGTCTATCTTAGCTCAGTTCTCACTGTCCCCATTAGGGCCTACCACCACTCTCAGGTGGGACTTGAGGAAATAGGCGGGAAATTGGGCACTTTAAGCATCATTGATGGATATGACATGTGACCGTTGACGATGTTGATTTTTATCTCCTTTTATCTCTTTGTGGATTAGGCAGATTTAGTAGGGAAAGAGTGATAATGTCATTTGCTTGATGCGGTGGATCTGTTTACGAGTTGATTAAAAGCTTGGAGGCCCTGCTTCGTTTCATGCTGTTCGCTTTATGGCTTTATTACTACAATCACAAAGCCGTGGACATCTCAACAGCCCGTGTCATTGTAAATCAACGCTGGAGATAATGGCGGCCGTGCATTTTAGCACAACACCTTTTTCGGCACCGAGGCTTGATGGTGTGAAAGTAAAACTAAGAATATTACAAGCACAGAGCACACTGGAATGACTGTGCAACTTTGCCCCAAATCATGCACGCTAGTAAATATGTAGCATTATGAGATGTTTGTCATCATACAAACTGGTGGTCTAGTGGATAGTGAGTTGGACTTGTGTTCGGAAGGTTGTGAGTTCAAATCCCGCCTGAAACCACACCACTACTAGTGTGCCCTTGAGTAAGGCACTTAGCTCTCAGTTACTCCAGGGGGAATGTCCCTGTAATTCGTAATTGTAAGTCGCTTTGGATTAAAAGCGTCTGCTAAATGGCAAAATTATTAAATTAAAATTATTACAAACTTGTCATCATAGTACTGCTTATTATAGGATGTCTGAAATGCTAAATACAAAAAAGCTTTCAAACAAAGTAAACATGAATGTAATAGATATCGCTATTGATGAGCTTGTTTGTTTATTATCCAAGAAGGAGGCAGAATGAACGAGGCAGCCTGATAAAAGAAACCACACTCATAAAGCACAATAATTGCTTGTTGTCTTCTGTTTGGAATGGGGTTGGACATTAAAGAGGCTTCCCTGTATTGACACAGCTGTTGGGCAAACTATAGGCTTGCTATGGCAGATGACGGTATGTCTTTATGTTGTGCCACACACCCACTAATGACAGCTTTAGTGGTGGTAATTCACTAGAGTGGAGTATGGGGTTAGGTGTGAGTCACGTCCTGGGTTCCCCAAGGCCAGATGTCTCGTCAGGTTTCCTGCAGCATTGCACTGTGGGTGTGTGAACGATGATAGCACACACTGGAGCTCTGTCCCAACACTCTAAAATGGCTCCCCTTCCTTTTGAAAGAAAGTGGATCAGGGAGCTCATGTTGGGGTGGTGCATGAGGAGGTGGTTCACTGAACTCTGCGGGTGAGGAGATTTTCTTGAGATATGACACCGACACCTAGGCTTTAGCTTAGCAAGCTCATTCTTGAGGCTCTCAGACGACAAAGGGCCAACACCTAGTCAGTTACATAGGTAACATTAGAATGTAGGGGCGGCTGGGACCCACCAGATCACGACACACAGCAGTTGTCCTCGCTTGGAAAACACTATTTTATAGTATCTGCTCAGAAACATCAAAAAGCACACCCGAATATCATTAAAGGTGAAGAATGTAGTTTTGCAAGCTGCTGCCCTCTCTTGCTTGATTCAATATTTCCGTCAATTTGAAAATGTACATATGCTACTATTTAATAATAGACATCTATTAGACATCTGTGTATGTCCTTATAAACAAATAAAACATAAAATAGATACGTAAAGGCCAGTGCTCGACCTCTACACCATCTTTTTTTTGTTTCTACAAAAATAGCACTCTTCATTAAACGTTCTTTACTATGTGATCTCCCCCCTTGATCATTACCGATGTATCATATCACTATTTTAAGCCTTATAACTATATACTGAACCTTGAATGACCATATGGTTTATACTAGTTTAGAGCTGACTATGATTAGGTTTTCATCAGGTGTGATAGATTTCAGACACTTCAACAAGGCTCAACAACAAAGGCCTCTCCCTCTCCCCTCTCCCCTGGCTGGTGTTTACAAATGCAAATTTGGACAGCAATTCTCATCTGTTAGTGCTCTGATCCCTCGTAAAAGCTGTCCTTGACCTGTTAATGTTTACTGGGCCAGATTAGGGATTGAACCTCACTTAACCTTTCACTCCTTGACCTTAGTTTTTTTGCCTGTCATCAAAAGGACCCTCACAAGGCAATTATCAATTTCTGGATGACTCAATAACTGTGTAATGTCAGTTAAACAGCTTTGTTGAGTGACATCACCACAGCACTTTGCTTGAAATAGATATACTATTCCAACTATTGTTCATACAGTATTTAAATGCATTTTTCCATTATATTAATATTCTCTCTGCCATAATGATTCTCGCTTCTATATAATGTAATTGCACGTTATGACATGCTCGTGCCTAAGTATATTGACTAATTCTGTCGCTAAATCCCTTTCCTCTCCTCTGTCTTTTTCCTGTGAGCCAGTGGACGGGGGGGGGGTGGGGGGGTAGTGGTAATTCATGCACACATGTGCCTGCCTGTTCCCTCAGTGACAGGACCAGGGGGAGGGGCACATGATAAATTGCTTTCCACCAGGGACCTTCGCATGCACACAGCCACCATGATGTGGGTAAAAATGGAAATCGCTTCCTTTCACCGTCATTACATCAGTTTAGAGCGCGTGTGGGCCTCAAGACACAGTAAGAGAGGAGTTGTTGTCTTTGAGCTGCTGGTGAAATACACAGAGAAAGATCTTTGTGAGGTCTATGGTATTTAAACACCCAACGGCGGCGGGTGAATGTGTGTCCAAATGATTCATAAATACGATGCCATATAATATGACAATATTAAGGTGATCATCCGTAGTAAATACTCATAGTCAGCTACACATGTCTTGCGACACTTTAAATGAATGTGCAATAACACTATGTGCAATATGACAACCCTAGGGTACATAAGGTTGCAGAGAATAGGAAATGTTAGAATAGGTATAGCATAGCATAGAGTACAGCACAGTGTTTTATTTGTATAGTATAGTATAGTGGATAGTGTACATAGCCTTTATTTATGTAAACCAGCTCCTTTCCCTTCTTGTTTTTTAGTTTTTTTCTTTCCTAGCACCAGGGGAGCCACCCCTCCCAAATTTCGTTGTTTGGTACCTGTACTATATCAATGACAATAAAGACCATTCATTCATTCATTCATTCATTCATTCACACATGAGCTTGATGAGTGACGACAGAACAGATAGAGATGTGTGGCAGTTGTCTCTCGTGGTCACATCAGAAACGCCCAGAAACGTGTGACTTTTTGCCTTTCAGACCAAATTAGAAAGTGATGTTGCGCCTTCTGTGCTGAAAAAGCCACTGCTTCAAGCCATTCAGTTAGCTGTACTGACAGTTACAGGCTAGGCATGATTTTATTCTCCTAGATATATAAACTAAAGTCTATATAGACACAAAATAGATCTAATTTGGTATTGTCATAAAAAGCTGAGTTAAAGGATCTTTAATAGCCTATAAATGATTTGCCACAATGTATAGTTTAAAACTAATTCAAAGTTACCCGACTGTGCATGAACATGAAAACGTGTCCATAGCGTGTGAGTTATATAGACATCTATACGTCTATAGAAGTAACATTTAATTATCGCGGTCTCACTCTGAAACAAATTACCTGATAACGGAATACTTTTCCCTCACTTTTTTCGCTAATGAATCGACACATCGACATAATCAACAACGGGATAGTCTCTGGCCGAATAAAAATAACATTTGAGTGATGTGTGTAGACTCTTTTGGCCTGAAGGTTTTCAGCCTCTCCCATGTGGAGCATCTGACAGAACACGTGGCCAGCTGTTGGTACATTTAGTCGCACAAGCACAATTCCTGATCAAAATGGTAAACATAACATGTTTACTACCAATCAATCAAGAATTGCAATAACAAATGCAGGTAGGCCCTATAGGCTGGTAACACAACTTTGGAAAGTCTTGAACATACCATACCATATTTTTCGTCAACAGTATTGACAAATATAGGATTGTAATTAGGGTGGAATTGCGTTTCCAAACGAAACAATAAAGCTTCTAATCCTCATTTTAGCATTCATCGCCAGATACTTATAGGCCTATATTTGGCACGAAATGTAATTATAAAATGAGCCAAACTTCCATTACGCCTGTCCTGTTCCCTTATGCACTGACAATGTATTTTACTTTTATTTATTTTTTAATAATACAAACATTTAAATTAATAACTCGTAAAAATTAACACTATCAATATGTGTAGGTCCATGACCGTAAAATAGCCTATAGGAAAATAAGAGTATTTCAAACCAAAGTGTCTTTTTATGCTACAGTTTGTTTCCCACATAGATTACACATGCACATCGCTGTAGTTTTTATAATTCAGGTTTAACAAGTAGCCCGTTAAACATTTGACGTATGTATCCTCGCTTATAGCATTTTAAAGCCTGTTCACATGCCCCCCCCCCCCTCCGCGCGAGTCACACACACACACACACACACACACACACACACACACACACACACACACTAAATGATCGAGTAATTAATTTCCTTTTGCATTAGGTCTAAGAGTACTCTTTCGATGTAATTTATTGCACAGGGTAGCAATAGCTAACTACTATTTGCTATTTAGTCGGGATCTAGAAAGGTGTGTGCTTTGTCCTAGACCATTGTGAATTTTTCTCAAATTAGAATGAAAAAAAAGTAGACCTGTACATTTAAAATGTAATAAATAACTTTGAAAAGCCTAGGCTATAGGCTAAACTATCCCCCAAAAGGCTCATTAGTTGTCTGTGGTCAACAAATTAATATGGTCAATTTACCAACATTTACCTCAACTGTAGACTAAGTCTCATAATGTCCCTTTATAATGTCAACGAAACACACAATTATCAAATTCAATGTGTTGGTCAAATTGTTAATAAAATGAGGCACACGGAGTTATGGAACAGAATTGTTTCTTATTTTTCCAGAATACATACAAAAAAATACGAATTCTCTTTCCATGGTATAGACCTGAAAAATAACGGCAATTTTAAATGATGTGGACAATTTGGGATTTAAGAAACAAACATGCATGTAAATTATTTCCTTCTCAATGAGACATTAAATAAGAACAATTACAATCATAGCAATTTCAAATTAACATCGAAATGAAGACCCCTATTGTATTAGTATTCTACTATGTGTGTGTTTTCACTTTACCTATAGAGATCAATTTAAACATAATGCACTTTTGAATTGTTCAAATATCTTATCAATTTGTAGCTATTACCGTCCGCTTTTAGCCGACATAAATAAATACAGAGTCCATGGATCCCGTCCTTAGGCTGGAGCGTCGATATAAAAGTCTTTATATTTGCATTTACATAACTATAAACTTTCAAAGACAAAATTCCGTTTCACTGGTATCCGAGCGCCGATGCTGTCGTGAGTCTCTGGCCGTACAGTGCATAAGGGGAGTAGTAAGGACCAGTGGCCGCGGGGACAGGGACAGGGGCGCCGTTTGGCAAGGGGCTCTTAGAGTACGGATGGTAGCGGCTGCTAAGTCCAAACGCTTGATGCGGGCTGCGAAGCTGCATGGTCCCCGGGCTGCCGGGGCCTCCTGAGTGCGGCATGTGCACATGGCAGGCCTGGGCCATGGCCGCCGCGGCAGCGCTGGCTAACGACGAAGAACCGGGGTAACCCGATATCAACTTTTCTGCCCCGGTGAAGGCGGTGTGCGTCCTCAGGTGATTCAAAAGTTCCTCGGAGGAAGAGAAACGCTTGTCGCACGGTCCGTTGGCAGACACCCAGTTACAGATGTGGGGAAGGGGGTCGTTGGGAAGCATAAAACCGTAGGGGTACAGCGGGTGTCCGGTAAACGTTGGCGGGGAGGAGTGAACGCCATGCAAATGGTGCGTGGGATACATGAAGGGGTAGCCAGCAGACTTCATAACGTTGGAGTCGTGCGTGCATTGGGCACTGGCTGCGCCCGCTAAGTGGCTGGCACAGTGGTAACTTAAGCAGTACGGGTCTCTACACAGGCTGGCGGACATCATGGACGGTGGGCTTGCCCCGGCCAGAGGGCTGGACCCTGCCTTACTGCAGCCCAGCGAGTTGGCATGCAGCTGCGCGTTAACCAGGCTCCCTCCGTGGGACAGGAAGTGTTGGGAGTAACCGGCGTAGGCCCCGGCCAGACTGCCCGGGTAGGCCATGCCAGCGGGCGGCATGGGGAACACTGTCTGGCCCGGTTTGTAGGGAGAAACGGGAGCTACAAGTCCTCCTGACCCGAGAACAGACGCGGAGGAAACGGAGGTGACAGGGGAGGACTCGGAGGAGGCTTTGTTGGATCCAGGACCTGTCGTCTCCTGGTGTTGGTTCACCTCCACGCTAATTCCACCGCAACTCACGCTTATCCTGCTGTGGCTGTTAGTGGTACTATGTCCGTCCGTTGTGACATTATTTTTATTACAATCAGAGTCTTTCTTGTTGTCATCCCTGTCGCCACACTTCCCGTCTGAAGGCATGGGAGAGGCAGAAGTGCTGGAGTTCGGGCTGCCGGTCCGTGGGGTGAACGGCTGGCAGGTGGCGCTAGGCACTCGGAAACCGGATTTCTCTCCTCCGCCGGAGACGCCAGAGGACGAGTCCTTATTCTTATCAGACGGTTTAGAATAGGGTTTGAAACTCGATTTGTCATCCACACCGATGTCGCTCATTTTTAAAGGACCGGATTTCGACTCCTTGTCACTAGATCCATTTGATGTCCCGGAGGATAGTTTGGAGGAGGGCGGAGGGTCCGGCTTACCGATCTGAGAGCATGTCTGCGCCAGAAGGGCCAGCGGACTCTTCTTGGCATCGAGCTAGCAGGGAAACAACAAGACCAATATTTACAAATCTAGAAATAAAAACATATACAAACAACCTTGAACTGATCTCTCTAGGTGGAATTACAACCAACATAAGCCAAGGCTGAATAACCGAACGAAAACAGAATAGGCTACAGCGCAATGCACATCAGCGTTTACGCACAAGGCTCGTCCGTTCGGACTGTTCCAAGTCAATTCTTCAATTCATAAAAAGAAAATCCCTTATTAATGATCACCATATAATAAAGGTGTATTCTGACTTGTATGTATTACAATTGGTCTGTTATGCCTGTGTGTTAGTATGCATTATTATGTTCAGCAGAAAATCCGTATAATAGCCTACAGAAATTAAACTTTCCACAATATTTCACACACATTTAGCCTACTAATCTTACCTCAATAGGGCTAATCGGTGTGGATGGCAGAGGCTGCAGGTACTCTGGGTGCAGGATGTGTCCTGATCGGGCGGTGAGCATTCTCAAGACCTTGATGGGGAGGCGGTGAGCCTGCCGTAGGGGGTCCGACGGGGGTACGGCGTGGAGGAAAGGCTTGTTGATAGTCGCGTAGCCGCTATTCCGAGGATCGCTGAGGATTTCCCAGGCTAAATGAGTATGTCTATTTCTCAGAGCAGAGACCGAGGGCGATGTGATCATGTCCCAATTCTCACGGATTTAAGTCGGCAATGCATTGATCGGATTCATTCATAAAACGAGAAACGCATACAGAGGCTATTTCTAATAAGAGTCCGAGAACCAAAGCGTATGTAATCCGTCTAGTAAGAGAGGCAGAAGGTAGTAGAAGGGAGGAGGAGTGTGATCGCAGATCCGTGTTTCTGCGTCTTACACCATGAGCACCGCAGCGCTTTATGTGTCTCCCAGCAGGTCCGCGCGCTATACTCCCGAAGTACGAACTGGTAGAAATGTTCACTTCAAAAGCATCTGAATTAGTCCGAGATTAAAGCCTTTGCCGCCTTCCAATCAAATGGGACCCCGAGGTGATTGGAGGGTCAAGGGGATGTGACGTTCTCCTCGTTGTAAAGCTCCTATATTTTGACAGCTCTGGGAGGAGATAGTGTTGAATATGTTGGTTGCCATGCGCGCTTTCACCATTTATGAGCCCGGGCTGGGTTTGTTTTGGTATTAATGTCTGGACTGGAAATGTCAAGTATAGAACCAGTCTCTGTGTAAATATGTAATGCAGGAGCCACAAAACAGATTTTTGTCTGGAAATGAATGACTAGGCTATGCATGAGTTACGTTATGTTGGATACGTGATAGGATCGGATGAGGTAGTAGGCTATAACTGTTTCCAAATGAAGTAACTTATCTACCTGCCAATTTATCTGAGTGACAGGCACATGACTATTTCATTGCGACTGTTTAACTCACACTATGTCACCATGAAGGAAGTGGTTTGAATACAGGTTGACCGTTATTAGTGAAAGTTTTCTGGTAGTAGGGTAGTCATTTTTTTCCAGGATAAACTATAATCACAAACATAAGATCAACCACTTCAGCTTGAGTTCCCCAATCAGACAAGCGTTGACAGGAACAGACCAATGTAGTGATGGAGGGATGTGAATGTCACATGTTTTCAGTATAATATACACCGCCCTTCTATTTCTATCTCCACCCCTCCGTCAACTGTCAATTCTGCTCCACCGCAATCAATCAGTTATTTGTCAGCCGCTGTCAATCCAGACTTGATTTATGTCAGCTATTGTAGCTGATTACATGTGAGTGTGACTGGGGGAAAGGACAAATGGGAAGAGCGGCATTTCAGAAAAGAGACACTTAATTTGAGGGAAATAAATCATTCTCGTGTTAAATTCAATTTGTCTACACGCATCGACAACAGGCAAGAAGGCGACGTATGGCATCTGACTTCGGACTCCGTGTCCGCCACATGTAGGACTGTATGTTTATGAATAAATATTATGGACCATAACCCGACCAGAAATAAAGGACTGGGATAAACTAACCCCATTTTTTATATGGATTCAAGTTAACAACGGAAGGCTCGGTGCTGTGTCGGTGTTTGACTAATTCAGGCTTCTCAACTTTTTCCCCGTCACTGCTTTAGCCTACACGAGGAGGAATGTGTTCAACATGCCATAAACATGGACGTTTGTGCTCAGATGTCTGTTAATATTTTAGAAAGTTTCTTCAAAGCCCAGAATATATTTCAGTAGTTAACGGACCCAACTTAATACACCTTTTAGGTCATAGGCTTAGGCCTATGAAATAAAATAATATCGATTATACATGTGTACACTTTATAATTTTTTACATTTTCAAATGTAGGCCTACAGCAAATTTTAAATAAAAAGTAGTTCTGTTTTCTTCGTTTTTCCTTCAGACAGTTTTGTTTTTGTTTTCAGACAAATTAATGACACTTGTTTAACAACACTGTGGTCCAGCCGGCTGAATCGGAGTATTAATTTAATTAATTATTTACAAGTGTCTATAAACAACACTTATTATATCTATAAAGTGGACATTTCCCCCAAAACAAATTCACGCAGGGCAGGTGCAGAGTGGCCGCAAACATAGCAACATGTCACTTTAACACAGGCAAACACATGGCCTCAGAAGTTCGCAGATCAACAAACAATACGGACAGATGCAAACGTATCTCTACTTGTATCGTTGAAACCTGCTGTCATTCTGCCTCTGGCACATTGTCACCCCCATAACAAGAATAACAAAGAAAAGGAACAAAAAACGAGTCCAGACATTTATGTTGATGTCAACGCGATTTTATTTACATACAATGAGAATGATTTATTTTATTTAAGAAGAAGAAAAGAGGACTGATGGAAAGAAAGAAAGAGAAATGGTCTGTCAGACCGCCGAGAAAAGAAGTCTAAAATGCCTTGAACTATTCACCGCTGAGATGGCTAATCAGTATTGAGGCTCCGGGGCAATCGGGCAGCTTTTCAATGCGGTTTTCCTTTCATCTCAATCGGGATGGAGGCGCTCAATTAAAAGCCTATCAGTTTGTAAGTAAATCAACGCCTATCAAAGTTGTCACATCAAACAAAACGATTATTATTGCAACCCGCCTCCGCCATTAATCTCTCTCTGTGGTAATCCGCTTGACAGGTCATCTTGGAGAGCAAGAAAACCTGGAGTGGACAGGCACAGGGGGCAAACAACAAAACTAGGAAAGTAGGCCTATATTTATTTTAGCATTCAGAGAATTGTTGAGAGACAAATGATAGAAAGCACTAAATACAGGCCATATAGCCTACTTCAATTTGACGCAAGACTTGTTTATTTTAGTGTAAATTATAGTTATCCACAGTTTCTGTGTAAAATACAAAATAAAGCATAGGCCTACACATTAAATATGTCACGTTGTGATTGTATGTATTTTATGTTGCCATAGTATTTGAAGTGACAATAACGGTATCATACAACCATATAATGTAGCAGTCAATGAAGTAGCCTAATTAAACTGCAATTACTATGTTATACCTTGAGGCCTAGAATGATAACAGTAAATTGTGTTAGCGCGTGATGGCCTACCCAGAATTACCATGAGGCCGATTTGCAACCACTTTCCAGCATTTGTAACCTTGATTGATTGTATTATATGGCCATAATAGTTGTAAGAGCGAATACCTCTACCCCTGTGTGTGTGTGTGTGTGTGTGTGTGTGTGTGTGTGTGTGTGTGTGTGTGTGTGTGTGTGTGTGTGTGTGTGTGTGTGTGTGTGTGTGCGTGCGCGTGTTACAAATTCATATGAGGTTATATTAAATCCAGACTTAGATGAAGAAAAAATAAAACAACAAGGATATTTGCCTTTTTTGTCAAGGTTTTTAGGTCTACATCTGGAAACAACACTAGACAAAAAGTGCTTGCAAAACATACTTTTCATAGCTTTAAAAGACAAGAATGAGTAAAACCACTCTTTTACATTCCACAAGATGTTCTGTGGAACAGGACGAGCGTTTCACAATATGCAAAGATGCGTGATTGATAACAGGCTTGCTGTTTTCTGCAAGGGCTGTCAGTCCATGACACAATACGTGAGTTATTAGGGCAAAGAAGGGCAACCATAAATTTCCAGCGTCGGGCGAAAACCCTCTTTATTGTCCACATGACGAATGGGCTTCTGCACCAGACACCAAATACTTGGTATTACCCTTAAATGGGAACACATTTTTGGCGGCCATAATTCATTATATTTAAATAGAAAGTTTTAAATGTGCCCATATAATTCATAACGGCGACATGTTTATGAATCATTCCCTGCATGCAAATATAATTATGTACAGCACGGCGGTAGCTGAGACTGGGTTAGACTGTCAGGCGCGCGCTCAAGGCTATACGCTACACAATATTGTGATTCCAAGAGTAAAACTAGTGTTCAATTAGGAGTTAAAAATGTGTATTTTCAAAATGGAATGTCGGAAATTGAAAATGATGTTATCTAAAGACGAAATAAGTTTATTTATTTTATTTGTTAAGTGTTTACAAATTCCATTTGCCCATTGCTCGGTAGGCTACTTCGCGCCCATAATATAAAATTAATTTCTTATTCCGCTACATGGGTGACAAACTAATACAAATAATACTGGATACTGTTAGATCTCTAGGAGTTTAGACTTTGGCAAGTGAGGATTTGAAGGGAAATATCCACGGACTACTCCAAACGAGTAGGTTGGCATACCTAAACTACGGTATCTAAACGAAAATAGATCTTGTTGCAACATCTCACCTACTACTATAATAGGTTACATGCATGAACGGGTTCACCATTTTTTTTAGGAGGAGTAAAACTAAAAGGTTAAAAAGAGGCTAACTGTAACATATGAACAACATTACCTGAACACACAGGCTAACACGTTCCGATGTGTGAAACGAGAGATGTAAAACTGTGAACACAGCATAAACGTAATCCCTTGTTTAGGCTACTTATGTTGCACGTCATAGACCATTCGATACATTAACCGTTATATTGTTACAGATATTATACAATTGTGAAGTTACGGCTCCAACAGCGACTGGAACGAGCGTATTGCCGTGAGAGACCCGAACCGAGAGAGAAGCTGTTCCGCGTATAGGAGGTCCTAGTATGACGTCAGCGAACATGTCCTGTGAATCAGAAACAGGGACAGGTCATCAAGTGTGAGGGTCGTATTAAGGGTCGTATTATATATTATATTCTGCACCATGGCTGTTTAGCCTCCACTTCATTGAGCTGCTCTGGTACACCGTATAATAAATATGCCGTCCGCCAACCAAACATGTACAGACACCCTAATAAATACACCCACAAAAATGTACTGTTTAGAAACTGACATCTAATGACATTCATGGTAACATTTTATGCCTCTGTCCTAATTTACAGTCCCTTTCAGATGTAGTATGTATAGAGCATTTATAGGCCTACTTTCAGATATGTAATAGTAGTTAAACACAACTGGCTATTATAGTCTATCTGTCACTCAGACATTTGTATCATATCACAAATGAAACTTGAGTATGTTAATTGCTTATTAAGGCCATTGGGCTGATTTAAAAATAAATCCAAACAAACAAAAAGGTACAATAGTAGCCTATGAGTAGGCAATTACACCGTAATTACTTTAAAAAAAAAAAAGTGATTTCTGTGTGGGTTTAAGTGTTTATAGCCTTGTTGTGACATCAAAAGGCATTTTAAGGCATGTTAAATGGCAACCAACGTTTTCATACTTTGACGTCTTGTTACCACACACCTATCTTTTTTGAAAGTCTTCAAAGTATCAAAAGTGACCTTAAACTAGATCATAAGTTCCTGAGTTCTGATAGAATAACTGTCCTGTTCCAGTTTGTGACATCTAGTTTGCGGTTTCCCAATTGGTGAGCTTAGAATGATAAGGTTCTATCTCCGTTTAGGGCAGTTCAGAGATATTGAGCGTCAAAGTTTTTACATCCCATTATGTTTTGTGAGATGGAACCTTTGTATTTTATGAATTGAAACTCAAAAATGTCAACATTTTAAAAACAACACCACACAGGCATTAATAAACACCTAATGGATCAGATTATGTAAACAAAAACTCAATTTTGACAAAAATTGAGATAGAACCTTATAATTCTAACGTCACGCATTGCAACAGTCGACTATGGGACAGACTGCATGCTGCGAAATCAGTCAAAGCGCGTGCTTCCTCTGAGTGTCAGCTGATTCCAAGCAGCATGCGGAAGAAGTACTTGCAAAAACGTCAAGTAGTGCAAAAGTCTCCCAATAACAGTGACAGTGTGTTACAGCCCGCCGAAAGTTCAGTTGTTTTTTTCTTATAAAGGGGGACCTGGTGAACTCCGTTAGTTAGTAGACCTCACCCAGACTGTCATTGAGGGCTGTCAACATCTTAATAGTTATGGAACGCGGCGAATCCATGGTCGCAATGAATGGAACGCAAGTAAGTGAGCAACAAGGACTTGTTTGTCATGACATGTTATGATATCTCTCTGTCGTCGTTTATAAAACGTAATGGATACTGGATGGTTCTCGGGTGTGTTCATCGGTCAAATGTCAATTGTCGGTGCTTTTCTTGGTACCGTAACACCGTTAGTCTACCGGTTGGACGTCATGTGAAACGGTGTTTCAACTCCAGAACCTGTCCTGCGATTGTTGTTTGGCAGGAGTGACTGACAACATGTCCCCCAACAGTGTGATGTCATATCAAGACATAGGATATTATCAACCTCTTTGATCATGAATACAATTTGTGTTGGCCAAGTAAATAAACAATGGTGTGTAGTTATTAGCATATGTTTATGTTCTACATTACATACATCTCTGGGAATTAAAAATGATAGAACATAAAACTGTCTGGGTATCAAACCTTGTAACTTCATGATAACCTGCAAAGCTAAAGCCTACATTACCTATGGAGCCCACCATCACTCTACACTCAACTCTGGAGAGGGACATCTGGCATCTTACTTTCAACCACACGCGCTGTGCATAGTTAACATGTTGTAGTGAATTTGGGGTGGTGGTGGGGGTATCCCCAACACAAGTCTCTTATAACACACTGATAACATACCGAGATCCATATAATGACCCTTTACACTCTTTTGATCTCTTTCATTGATTTCCCAGGTGTCCTACATTGGACATGACTGTGAAGACATCCCAGGTTTTCTAGGTGAAAGCTATGGACATTTTGCAACGCGGTTAGATCTCAGCTTTAATCAGTTAAGGTAAGATATAAAAGTGCTTAGTGATGAACACATCCTAGTATTGTCTGGAGGGTGATGCTTAGTGTTGCAAATCTCTCGTAAAAGATAAAAACCTTTGTAATAATAAGAAAAAGATTGAATGCAGGTTATCTTTACTCAAGTCGTCATGGTAACATGGTTTTCACTTTCAAACATATGACCATAAAAGATGTTTCTTTTTTTAAGGTTATTTCTTTCTGAGTGGGCCAGTCCCGCTCATATTTCTCATTTTATTGGATATTAGTGAAGTTAGTTAGTTATATTGGAGTTAGTGAAGATAGACAGGAAAGTAAGGAGAAGAAGGTATGTCAGCAGGGCATGGGCCGGATTCGGACCCATGCCGACATGGGCATAATGTGTGCACTGTAGATCATGGTACCAGACCACTGGACCACCCTAGCCCATGACTCTAGATGTTTCTGATTGATCTTAGATGTATATCTGTTACGGTACATGTGGGAACACGGTACATGTGGGAAAACTAGGGTTAGGGTTAGGTGCTAGGGAGCTACGGTTAGGGTTAGGGCTAGGGGTAGCGGTAGGGTAAGGGTTAGGGATAGGATTAGGGTTAGGGTTAGACATGCCAGCATGTACTAAGTCGACCTAGCACCTAACCCTAACCCTCCCACATGTACCGTGTTCCCACATGTACCGTAACATATCCATATGTTTGACCAGAAGTCAAAGCCTTTGCTTATTGTTATTGTTATGATGGAAGATTGTTGAACATTTATTTCAATTCTTTTTTTTTAATTTCCCAAAAATATAGACTTTGTTTTCATTTGACACCCAATTCACATGCTATGATGAATTGCACATTTTGGTTCTCATGGGCCCTGTTATACAGAACTGCCTAGGGATGCACCGATACTGTTTTTTGCCACCGATATCGATAATCTATGAGCAATATCGTCTGATATACTGCCGATACCATACCGATCAAATATCAAATCTAGAATATGCTAGGGCAGAATGCTTGAAGTGGCCCACGACGCGTCTCCCTGTAGCTATGATGTCACTTATGCTGCGCTGTGACAGCACTCCATTGTGGACAGCCAGCTGAAGCGTGTGGGCCATACATCCTAGACTTGGTAATCCTGCATCTTGCATTGATTTGAGCATGTTTCGGGCATTGTCTCTCAGTATGACATGCACACGCGTGGGTCTCTATAGTGATTTGTCTTAGCTGGCATTTCTCCGCCTTTTTCTTCTCACTCTCTGCGGTCAACTTTTCAATCATTCCCATGCTCCGAGACGTGATGCAACTTCAACTGCCTTATTAAACTGGTTGTGTTGAAGGATTTTACCATAGCTCCCCCACGAGGGATTTTGTCCATGCACAGATTACAGATGGCATGTGTGACATCTGTCTCACACACTTTATAGTACTTCCACACTGTTACTCTTCGTGGCAACTATGTTGAGCTATTACATGCTTTTGCTGAGAAAGATGAAAAGTTAGCTAGACATTTGGAGACAGGTAGGCAAGACTATTGAAACTCTCACCTAGAAAGGGGTACATCTTTGTGAGTGACATGAAACGGACTCCTCTGTAGCCAATAGATAATCCCTTGTTGTTGTTTTATAGGGAGCTGGCTTTATTAAACTTTTTAGGTCTGTCATGACATTGGAGTCTGAATATGAGTGCAGTGATGTGTTTTTATGTTTTCGTCTAGTGTGTGTGCGAGCGTTAGCCTTGACAGCTAATGCATTTGGTTGCAAATGGGAGGCAAGTTAGCTAGCTAGATAGCCTGCATACTCAAGTAAAAAACGGTCCATATCCTCTGTTTACTAGCTCGGCGACTTCGCCGTTTATTGATCAGTGCTACTGCCAGCATGTCACTGTCGCTGTCAGCCATCTTGCAGGGTAAACACAACTTGCGTCGTTGTTATGGAAACGGTTGTCTGTGTCTCGTTGCGTCTCATCACCCATCGGTCGCAAGTAGTCAAGTTAAACCAGGGGTAGGCAACCTTTTTGATATGAAGTGCCATTTTTAAATGTTCTTGTTAATCAGTGTGCCAACCACAATATCAACATTAATTATGACTCGACATCAAACCAAACCAAACAGATCTGGGGGGTATTCCATCAACATTGCTAAAGGAAAATCCAGGCTTATTTTGATAAATCTCACAAATTACCAAAAATAATCCTGCAATTTTATTTCAACCACAACATAAACACAATTTTTCAGCAAAGAGCTATGTATGCAAAGCCACGTATGCTAAATAAACCGGCCTAACAGCCAATGTGATCCCTGGCCCTGTTCGCAGATTTCAGGCAGCTCCATTATCTGGGGGTGGTACTTAGATAGATAGACTTTATTTGTCATTGTTACAGTACAGGTACCAAACAACGAAATTTAGGAGGGGGAGGCTCCCCTGGTGTTTAAGAAAGGAAAAAGAAACACATTTTGGAAAAAGCATAGATGCATAAAATCACAAGAAGATAAAGAGCTGGTTTACATCAATAGAGGCTATGTACACAATCCACTGTACTATACTGCACAGATAGTCAACTAGGGTTGTCATATTGCACAAGAAAGTATTTTTTCACATTTTTTTAAAGTGTCACAGTTTGCAGGCTTGAAAATGTACATGTTTGTGCCTCAGCACTAGCTGCCATTACAATCCGTCCGGACTTGTCCTGGGCCCAGAACTTAGGCCTTTTCTGTGTTCAGGGCCTTGACGGCCCTGTGGTAGAAGCAGTTCTTCAGTCTGTTTGTCTTAGCGGCCGGGGTCCTGTACCTCCTGTTCGAGGGCAGCTTGACAAAGTGTTCGTGCCCAGGGTGGGTCGGGTCCTTGGAGATCTTGGAGGCCCTCCTGAGACAGCGTGTTTCGTACAGCTTCTCCAGAGAGGGGAGGGTGGCGCCGGTGATCCCCTGTGCTGTTCTCACGACTCTCTGTAGATCGTTTCTCTCCGCTGCCGTGCAGCTGTGGTACCAGTTGGAGATGCCGAAGGTGAGGATGCTCTCCACTGCGCCGTGGTAGAAGGCCACCAGCATCTCCAAGCAAGCAAGCTTGTGTGCACTTTTTAAGTTGCACACAAGCTTCGGAGCGGTCAGGTGTCAAACGGCTGCAGGAGAGGCTCAGAACGCTCGTCATGTGTGAGAATATCTGCTCACACAGATGGGTTGACCCCAAGACTGTCAGCAAAGCCAGTGCAATGTCCCTGAGACAGCTGAACTTCTCCTACAGACATCCACTGTAGCCCCTCCGCAACTTACACACGCTACGTCAAAACACTGCGCACCCCCTATGTCACCAGCCAGTGTTTTGATCAACCAGTTGAGTATTTTTTTTTTCAATCAAGTCATTTTTCAGTTTTTTACATATTCTGAAACTACAGATTGTAAGCTTTCACCTCAATCACAGAATGGGAGAAAAATGACTAATGAAACAGCAAACAAACGCTGTGAACAGTAGTATTTAGTTAACGTGTAACTGTTGTTTATTATATCGAGTGGGTACTTTAAAACTTTGAATTGCGCGTTATGAAAAATACCGAAAACCACATGTTGTCACAATAACTTTAATCACTTTAATTTTCGAGTCTGCAAGTGGTTTAGCCCTAGACTGGCTTGTGTCACCCCTGCTGTTGCTACAACATCAGGAACAGACGCAGGGTTAGACTTTTTTAATGGCTTCTATGTCGTTCTGTGTGCTTTACACTTGCCTAGAATCAATTTTATTTTGAAGTCGGACCGGAAAATGTATTAATGTCGCCAGACCCACTGCTTTAGTTATTTTTTCTGAGTGGGGCAGTCCCACCCATATTTTCTTTTTCTTTTTAATGACAGATATAGTAGAGATTATGACAGGAAGGATGGGTGAGAGAGAGAGAAGGGATGACATGCAGGATATGTCCGCGGCTGGAATCGAACCGGGAGCCCTGCGGCACATCCACTACGCCACCTAAGCGCCCCGCTGACCCCTGTTCTAAACGTTCTAAAACTGACCCGTCGCGTCTCGTCACCATAGATGTGAACTGGTCTCATTTGTCTCAGTCTCTACATTTGTACTCCCAGTTGTTCCCCAAATAAATGTGATTTACTAATTTAAATAGCCTGGCTAGTTAGGGCACGTAATACTGCACCATTACAAAGCTCATAAATATGGTCCTCTGTGGCTCAGTTGGTAGAGCATGGCACTAATAACGCTTAGATTGGGGGTTCGATTCCTACTAATACCATATATACTGAAAAAGAAAGTGTATGCACTCACTGCAATGTAAGTCGCTTTGGATAACAGCGTCAGCTAAATGTTTAATATTTTGTTATAAAATAATGTTCATTGTCAAACCAATAAAAAACTTGAAAGAGAATAGAGTAACCGCCACCACAACATCAACAATAGTAAACAAATTAATTAGCCATCAAAATATTGTTTAAATAGGGGATAGTTTCTGTTTTGTCTGACTGACTGTTTTTCTGTAAAAATTGTAAAGCGTCCTTGGGTTCTGTGAAAGGCGCTATATAAAACCAAGATATTATTATTATTATAATTCTTGTCAGCAAAAAGATTGTAAGAACAAGCACCGGGTTTGCGGGCACACAAACATTGTTTCCACACTTCACCTCCACTTCTACCATCTAAGCCTTATTTTGAGCCAGGAAAACCCCAGATTAGGTTAAAGTAGAGATTCTCAGATGTACATATGTACATCTTTATTATGACCTTTATTTTGAAACACGGAAATACATTTCAACGTTGTTGAGAATCACAACACAAACTCGCTAGTCAAGCCAAAATACTGCAATGCAATGGATTTGGTGAGTAATCCTCATTGCTACCTAGTAAATTAAATCAGATGCCTATATGTGGACCAAAACACTAGAACGTGTCACATATTGGTTTCACCTTTCAGAAATGTTTTATTTTATTCATAGTACCCTATTTAGTACCCGGTTTCAGGGTACCCAAAATGTATGGGACACTTGGGCTGGGTTGCACCAACATGGTTTAACTTTTAAACTGGATTAAATCAAGGTTTATCTACTAATCCTGTTGCACCAAACTTTAAACCTATCTTAAACCTAGTTTAAATAATTAATAATCCTGGTTTAAAGCTAATCCTCTGGTAATCCAGGTTAGATTAAATTCAAGTCTGTTGCACCAGTCATTTTAAATCTAGTTTAAACCTAGATTAGCAATTATATTTAAACCACCCCTGGAGGAGGTTTATGTTAGGTTTATTTTTTATTTAATGACAACATGGCTGCATATCTTCACTGGATGGGAATAGAGGAAAGAGTTTCTCGCAGGAATATTCAAGACAGATTAAACCCAATTGAATTTTATACAATTATTAATAACATTTTATTTAATAATTGTACTTAACAATGGTGAGTTTTCCCTACGGTATAGATTTACAAAAGTCTGTCATAATATACTGTGACAGTATGTATATACATGCTTTGGTCCTCATGTCGGCAATCAATCAAAATGTTCTGACTTTTCTTTTGAAACACGGAACTACGTTTCAACGTTGTTGAGAATTACAACACAAACTTGCTAGTCAACCCAAAATTCTGCAATGCAATGGATTGGGTGAGTAATCCCCACTGCTACCTAGTTAACACACTACTTTACATTGTTAGCAGGCTCACAAAACAAGCTGTATTCACATTTTTCGATCATTACATCGGATCCCGATATGAGGACCAAAGCATTAGAACGTGTCACATATACTGTCATATGTCAATATGATATATATGTTACGTTATAATATATCAATATCAATCAATATGATATGATACTGTCATATACCTCAATGGGAAGGTTGGACCAGCTATCAAGCATGGAAGTGAGAGGAACTCTGCTGTGCCACCATTTCTCCAGCTCCTAGTAGCTTTGTTTTATGCTACAGGGTGTTTTCTAATGTTAGACGGGGATCTTTTTGGAGTTCACAAGTCCAGAGTCTGTAGAATTGTCAGCAGAGTGTCATAGGTATATAATACCATGCCATCTACCGCATCGCGCATCTACATTTAGTGCAAGCTACCACCCGTCAATCAGAAACTCCGAAACGTGGGCTGGGCTAAGCCCCCGATGTTTCATGATCCAAACAACGGCTCTGTGTCGAAGTGTATAATAATAAAAAACAACTAACAGGAGGTTGGGAAGGCTTCAGGAGTGACAGCTAAGGGCAGCCCGAAGAGATGGGTCTTCAATCTACGACGGAAGACAGGGAGTGACTGCAGTCCTGACAGCGGTGGGGAGCTCGTTCCCCCGGCGCACTGGCAGGATGGTGAGGAGACGTGACCGGGCAGCACGACCGCTGCAACCCCGCAGAGGCGGTGGTGCCAGTCGGCCAGCAGGGGTGGAGGAGCGGAGTGAACGGGCAGGTGTATGGAGGCTGATCATTGCCTGCATATAGGAAGGGACAGTTCCATTTGCTGCCGGGTAGGCAAGCACAAGGGACTTAACCTAATGCAAGCTGCTATCGGGAGCCAGTGAAGGGGAGAACTCTGGTGCATGTTAATCTTTGTCTTATCTGTCCACAAGACCTTTTGCAAGAGTAACGTTTGAGTAACATTTGGAGAAAAAAAGGAACTGCCCAATATCCACAGCATACCATCTGTACAGCTCATCTGTGAAATATGGTGGAGGGGGTGTTATGGCTTCAGCATGTATGGCTTCCACTGGAACTGGCTCACTTGTCTTAATTGTTTATGTAACTTGACAGCAGCAGCAGGATTAATTCAGAAGTGTATAGAAACATCTTGTCAGGCCAAGTACAAGCAAATTACAA
Organism: Nansenia antarctica; assembly: GCF_963989245.1. Lineage (NCBI taxonomy): Eukaryota > Metazoa > Chordata > Actinopteri > Argentiniformes > Microstomatidae > Nansenia > Nansenia antarctica. The sequence continues at coordinate 15,669,924 of NC_137674.1, forward strand.
TGACCCAAAACCGCCATAGCAACTAGGGAGGTTTTCAGGCCCAGAAAGTGGAAAGTCGTTGACTGGCCAAGTCAGACTCCAGATTTAAATCATATTGAACATGCATTTCATTTGCTGAAGAGGAGACTTATGGCAACATGTCCTAAAAAACCAACAACTGAAGATGACTGCAGTGCAGACTGTGGCAGTCATACCCAGTGTCTGGTGGGGTCAATGGTTCAGATTTCAGGCAGTTATTGCATGCAAAGTATTGTCGACCAAATACTAAACATGAGTGGTTAATTTGGACATTGGACATCACTTTTGGGTACCCTAAAATAGGGAGACTATGCATAAAACGTTTTTATTTTATTTCAGAATTTCTGAACAAGTCAGTTTTATTTAGTAAGTTTGCTTTCAAATCCAAACTTTTGGAGTGTAGAGCCAACATTCTTTCACTGTCCCATTACTTACGCAGGGCACTATGCACTCCAGTGTTTCCCCTACCATTGCCTTGGGGGGGGCGGGCCGCCCAATGGAATCTGCCCAACCCGAATCTGGCGAGTGGCAAGCCCATAGGCTCGTTGGTAACGTTAGTCCGCCGTAGTCTCGCATAGCCAGACCTATCTCCACACTTCGCGCTGTGCCAGCGCTGGAGAATAATACAAGATTTTGCGCAAGTGTGCGCGCGAGACGCGAGAGTTTTTGCCGGCTGTGATGTCTGCAGATTGAAAGTAAGCAAGTTGAAACGTTAGCAAATATAATTGCTGAGTGTTCTGACAGAGAAAGTTGGTTAAAATTGGTCGTTATTATCGTGACTAGAAAGTGTCTGACTATAGTTCCATAGTGTAAATAGTGTCAAAGAACTAGCAAGCTAGCTAGCTCAGAGGTGATGAGATGAGCTAGTCTCCCTGCACACTTGCCAGCTAAAGAGCTAACTGGAGGCACTTTATTATTTTACTTAAAGTAGATACTATCTTTCTTATTCTGCTAGAGTTGGGCTTCATGGTAATACCATAATGGCATATTTACAGTACATGGACAGTTGATTGAAGCATTGGAAATGTCTGTTTTTTATAGTTGGACATACGATTTTTTTTCAGGTGAGAGAGTAAAGTCAAATGATTATCTGACTGGATAATTGCCCACAGCAATCCAATATTCAATTATAATTATGTTATAAATTGATATGGATCAATTTATGCCTCTTATTAGATTATAAATACTCTGGCTGTTTTGTTTACCTTTTGGTTGACAGCAAAAGGGAGAGAGGAGGATAGGGAGGGAGAGAAGGAGAGAGAGCAGGATGGTGTCGGCACACCAGAGAGAGAGAGAGCAAGAACCAGGTGAGAAAGTGGACAGGTAGTCAAGACCACATAAGTAAGTAGCCTTGAGAACCGATGGTTCTGGAGCCTAATGGCCCATAGGGCAGGAGCCTATCTCCTGTTTCCGTAGCGTGAGGCGGCTTAATGTACAAGTACACCCCTGGACATGACGCTGGTTTGAGGCAGGGTTTTACCCCCTGGGGGGGGGGGTCCATGCCACGGTCCATGCCACCCCCTCCAAGGCAGCAAACCTAGGGGAAACACTGCACTCTAATACTGGAAAGGGGCCTCCCTTTGCTCTTTCACTCTCGTCCATGATGACATGATTGCATCACGCAATTCCAAGATTTTTCAGGTGCACTTTCAGGCTGTGAATCTCCCATTCTAGTAGAATGATTCTACCACATCCCACATGTGTTAGATTCAGTTGGAGGTGGAGGCTATTGGATTCAGATCCGGGTGACTGGGAAGGCCGCTGAAGAACGCTGAACTCATTGTCACGTTCACGAAACCAGTTTGAGACGACTTGCTTTGTGACATGGTGCATTATCATGCTAGTAGCCATTAGAAGATGGGTAAATTGTAGCCATGAAGGATGCACATGGTCAGCAACAATACTCAAATAGGGTGTGGCATTCAAGCAATGATTGATTGGTATTAACTGGCCCAAAGTGTGCCAAGAAAACATTCCCCACACCATTACACCACCTGAATGAATGAAAAGGTTTACAGGTGTTCCTAATGAAGTGTCCGGTGAGTGTGTATGTTACCACCACTACATCACTAATGACATGATGCTGCAGCTTTGTTTATCACTTTTAGAATCGTCTTTTTCTTCTACTGGTAATAAAAACCGCATCAAAGATATACTTCCCCATTTTTTACTGCACATTCAACTCAACACAATCCCTGACCTGTCATCTCAGGTCTATGTAGTATGTGCATTACGTGGTCGGAGGCGTCATCAGAACATCAAAGACCTCTCGGGTGCACCAGAGCTGGCTCTGTCTACCACGCTGTGTTTAGATAAAAGGCTTGATCAATACATGTGATGTGTTAATGCAGCGGCAAATAGAATAAAAGATTCCTCTGACAGGACATGAAGGATCACCTCGTGGCAGCTGGTTCATGGGGTGGCAGGGGGGGGGGGGGAATGCCATTCCACTTCAACAGCAGGACTGGCAAAGTTGATCTGACAGGTAAAAAGAGAGATGATGGTTACGAGGTGCTTTTGTTTCAGAGCTCTTTTCTTGACCTGTCAGGGCGTGAAGGGCTTTTTTTGTCGTGAAAATCGTCGTCTTGGGGTCAGTTATCTGTGCTGGAAACGTGGATTCTTTTCCGTTTAATTGATTTGCTTTGCGTCGGGGACTGTCACATTAATAATTGCTAAATCCTGCACTGCCCCAGTGTGTTGTGCGTAAATGTGTTGCTTATCAGAGCATTACTATTCCTAATGAACCATTGCCATTGGAAAATGAGCATTGGCTCACTGGATTTTGATTTGCCTTTTCATCTATTGAAGGCCTTTATTATATGTATATATAATATGTATATATATTAACCTTTATTCAACCAGATAGGTCAGTTGAGAACCAATTCTCATTTACAATGACGATCTGGCCAATTGGCAAAACAGAGGCAAGTCTGTACACAAAACACAACACAGTATATACGATATAAAACACAACCCAATATATACAATATAAAACATGAGTGCAATACACGACAAGTATCAAAAACATCTATACATCACAACACAGTATGTAAAAGACAGCAGGGACCAGGGGGAGGTTATCTTAGAAGCAGGTGCAGTGATCCGAGACAACATCTAAAAGTGAGTGTTTAAAGGTGGGTAACGCGATTAGAGTGGTGAGTTTTAGTGTCAACTGCAACGCATTCCAGTCAGTGGGGGCAGCAAACTGAAAAGAATGACGGCCAAAGGAGGTGCGGACTTTGTGGGGGACCAGAGTGATATATTTGTTGGAGCGGAGATTGCGTGTGCTGGATGAGAAGTTCAGTATTAAGCAGAGGTAGGGGGGGGATTTGCCGATGATGGATTTACAGATGAACTGATACCAGTGGGTCAGTCGCCTGGTGTGGAGTGATGGCCAGTTGACTTGGGAGTGTGTTGAAAGGGGCACCAGTGACAAAGCGGATGGCAGTGTGATGGATGACGTCCAGTTTATTGAGAAGGTTTTTGGGGGCAATCCTGTAAATGATATCTCCATAGTCCAGAATTGGCAGGATGGTCATTTTTACCAAAGTGTGTTTTGCAGAGTGGGTGAAGGAAGCTTTATTGCGGTACAGGAAACCAATTCTTGTTCTGACTTTTGTGAGTAGGTTATTGATGTGGGTTTGGAAGGAGAGTGAACTATCGAGCCAGATACCTAGATATTTGTATGTGTTGACAAATTCTAGTACTGACCCATCCAGTGAGGTGATTTTTGGGGGACAGGAGGCTTGGGGTAGGGTCCGATTGAAGATCATGCATTTAGTTTTATCGGTGTTTAGGAGAAGATGGAGGTTGGAGAAGGCATATTGGATGCTATTAAAGCTGTGTTGGAGGTCGGTCAGGGCAGTGTTCAGAGAGGGGCCAGACGTGTAAAGAATGGTGTCGTCGGCGTACAGATGGATGTAAGAGTTGCCAGCCGCGTGAGCAATGTTATTTATAAAAATATTAAATAGTGTTGGACCCAGAATGGAGCCCTGGGGGACACCCATGGACAGGGACATTGGGTCAGACAGCAGGCCTTCAGCTCTCACAGACTGCACACGACCAGAGAAGTAGTTGCTAAACCATGCCAGGCATTCCTCTGCGAGTCCAACATCCTTGAGTCTGTCAAGCATGAAGGCCAAACAAAGGTAATTGTGTATAATGTGAAAACTGCAGCGTCCCTCAATAGATGTTCCACTGGTTACTCTACTACAGGGTGTTTCACGTCGGTTCCTGAAGTGTTATTAAACTGTTAACAATAGTAGAACATTTAATGAATGGTTTACTCCATGGGTTAATTGAAAATCCTGCAATATTAGTTTCAGGTCAGCTAAACTGTGAACTACCGGTATGTATTTTACATGATCTTTAATGCATACAGGTATATTATGAATGTGTTATTCATACTGTATGACATTATAGACGCTCAATAACAGAATCATAACTCAAATGAGCATAATAATGTAAAAAGATACGAGCTTTTCCTTTGCTTCATGTGCATGTCATGGTTGTTTGATTATTGTGGCTGGATTTTTACTGTGCCAAAGACACATAGAAGAGACAGTCATGTGAGGCTTATTGATTTAGATGATATACGTTTGGCTTATTACAGACTGGTTAGTTCCCTTCGTTGACCTCTGATCCTCAAATATGATTTCAAAACAGTCAGGATTGTGTTCAGGTCAGGTGTTGCCCAATGTTGACCAATAGAGAGCTGTTTACATAGAGCCTCCGTCTTAGTCCACAGTTGATGTTTCCGTGCTTTAATGGATACGGAAGCTTGCAAGCTGCAACACACAGCTGTATGGAAGATGACTGAAACAAGTGAAATGTGTGTTGGTTTTGGAAAAGATCAAGGCTTGCATTTGTGTTTCTTGCCCTTGAATGTGTCACATTAAGAGCTTGATGTCCAGAATGAAATATTTATAAGTCTGACATTACTAATTCATTATACATTTTTAATTTAGTTAAGGGGGAATCTTAGATGCCAGTTTTCATTACCGAACTTCAAAGGACCGTATGGACAGAGGAGCAGAGCAGAAGCAATCAAGTAGTACCAGAGCCATTGGGGGCTGATATCGATATTGATATTGATTGATTGATTGATTGATTGTTGCCAGCATGTTGTACAACACAACACTTCATTTTGACACTCTGTATTTTAGGTTTGTGCAATAACATCTAGTTGATTTTGACGATATAAAGCAATGCTGCTCTTCGTATTTCATCATAATATTTGACTACATCTTATCAGCCTATCATACCACCAACATTTTGGTATGAACTGTATACCATAACTAACTTCCTGTTTCTTTTGGAAGACATTATTAGTTATTATTATTATTAGTTATAGATCAAACCACTGTAGCACCCTGAGTATTTCCTGAACACGTGAGGCTTTCAAAACGTGAGTTCCTCCTTTTCAGGTCATGTGGTTGAGGAGCAACTATGGCCCCTCCCTCTTCCCCTTCACTCAAACCCGGAAGCTGTCGAGGTCACGTGACCTGTTCTCTGAGGTCACGCAGATGTGAAACGGTGGCTGGGGTGGAGATGTGAAATTGAATGAGTGATGGGGCCATGTGATGGTGATAACAGTGGAGGACGTGGAGTGGTTGGGCCCGACAGTGCTCTCTCTCTCTCTCTCTCTCTCTCTCTCTCTCTCTCTCTCTCTCTCTCTCTCTCTCTCTCTCTCTCTCTCTCAGAGGCTTTTATCCCCTTAAGACCTTCCCCACCACAGCCCAGGAGGACAAAGGCACCCAGTCACTCAGCTTAGAAGAGTGACTTCCAGTCTGAAAATGAAATGAGCATGAGAGAAAAGCACAGGGATGAAGTTAAGCTGTATGTTAGTGGTCAAGTGGTCTGTCCCCGGGAAGTCTTGGTGCTACTTATTAATCACTTCAGAACAACTTGTGTGATGGTTATAGCCTATCATGCTTCATTTCACAGAGAAAGACACCAGTGAACTGACATTCTGACCCCCCCCCCCCTTTTTGCATTGTCACCAGAAGTCCCCCAAGCACTATAACTGGCTTCACGAAAAATTCATATTCTCTGAAATATATGAGTCGACTACCTTCAGAAAGATTCATTTTCTTCCTGCCATATTACTGTAGCCAAGTGGATGACGGTGTGTCAGAAAGTATTGTGGGTAATATGCTCATTTCTGTCTGCACAATTGACAGAGCTCACCTCAAACTTGACACACCGAGTCACAGTGAGAACGAAGTAGCGCCTTTCCCTGAGTGGTGCCGTGCGTGCGTATGTGTGTGTGTGTGTATGTGTGGGTATGTGTGTGTCTGGGTGTCTGTGTGGCGGAGAAGTTAATGACGGGACAACGTTGGGGGCGCAGTCTGTCACACCTCCACCTCTCTCACTGCACCGAGCTGTCAGGGGTGTTGCATCAATGTGTCGAGGGAGTTCACACTCAGGTTTGTTGTTGCGAGACAGGGTCGGATATTATTGTGTTGGTGTCCACTTTGTTTCAGATAAGCAGTGTGCGTGTCCAGTGTGTGGTGGTGGGGAATGCCTCGTGTTGGCACGATTCCCCCTCTGTAACTGTGTCCACGTTGAGCCAATGTCTGTGGAAGGTGCTTGCATCCGTTACCTGCGGTAGTATCATATTTGACATTGGAGTTTTGAGGAGCTTCCGTGAGTGTAAGGCGTGTGGGGAACGTTTGTGTTATGCGATGGTTTCAGAACAACAGACAAAGGAGTTACCAACCCCTTTTCGAGATGAAGAGTGACAACCAAAAAAACCCAGACGCACAGCTGTATAAAAGCTATGTCGCTAGTGGCAGCCGTTTTGCATTTTAATGACAAATCAAGTATGCTAACTGGCGTTTTAACAGGAAAGTGCTCGAAATGTCACCCGGCCTGTCAAAATGTGATGTAAGTACTCTGATGAAAAGAGAACAAAGAAGACAAAGTAGGGAGGCCTGGTACACTGATAAATGAAATAAAACCTTGTATGGGCTGTCAGCTGTGTCGTTTTATATTCATATCTAAAGCACATTATGGTATTACTCCGCCGCTCACGGCCTCACTCATCTGTCTCTCTTAATTCGTCACAGGCGTGCCTCTGTCTTTCAAGTCCCTGTATGTCAACACGGGAAGGGTCCTGCTAATTGACAAATGAGTGTCACAGACATGAAGTGCTCCTTCTCTCTCACAGCTAGGTAGACTCTGGGCGTTTGATGGGGAAGGGAGGGGGGCCCTATTATTGGCATAAGCCCAGTAAGAGGCATTAGACTGGGCCTGAAATGAGAAGTGACAATGGGGAAAGAGAGGCTGTCATTGTCTTGGCTTGAGTGTTCAATCTAGTGCCGGAGATGGCAGTATGCAGATAAAGTGTCAGTTAGGGAGAGAGAATATGAAAAAATGTCTGTCGGCACGACGTTCTCAAATCACTCAACTCTGGATGTGTGTGTCTGGATCGCTGCTGGTAAGGAGATATATTTCATATTAGATCTATCAAGGGGTAATGTCCAGGGATAAGCAGGTCTGTATCTCATGAATTAGGGAGTATCCAGTGTTCCTTAAGATTCAACAGATTTCCACAAGAGAGATGAGAGAGACACAGCCTGGCAGGAGATAATGTATTCCTATCTGGAGCTATGCTATATCACATCTCTGGTATTAAAAACACCCCTTTTAATTTTCATTGGAACAATTTTCTCAGTGATGGACTACTCAGGGGAAAGTACTGGGAAGATGGAGAGCTCTAGAAATAGCTCTCTCTAAAATTGGATAGATGGAATGGACGGTGAAATTGAGGAGGTCTAATAGATTTGGTTGTCTGCTGTTTTTCCCATCTCTCCAATTTGAATATGTTTCCTCTTTTGTCATTCTGCATCTTTGTTCAGTGATGACGACTTGCAATTGTATAGTATTTGATAAAAAGCTTATGTTCTGTCGGGAATTGAACAGAGTTCTAGGCTTTGGTATAACACTTAACATTAAGCTGCCATGTACTGTAGATGCTACACCCAGTCCTGTTGCCAAAATGTATATCGTAACTGTACTGTAAAAAACTTCCAACTTCCAAACTTCCTTCCCTGAGGGATCCAATAGAATGCCCCAATAGGACAGAGTGCCCCAACGTGTAACACTAAAGGTAGCCTGTTAACTAGCTCAGGTTTATCAATACTGTATGAGTAGCAGAGCACCAACCTCGCCTAGAGCAAAGAAAACCCACATTCTAACAATGTGTGTGTGTGTGTGATTTCACACTTTTTACCGGGGAAATTTACTGAGAACATTATTCTCATTTGCAGCAAAAACCTGAGAATTTAGCCAAAGACAGAGGTGTTAATACGCCTAGTCTTGAGATAAGTGCCATGGGATCTTTAACGACTCAGAGGACGGTTTAATGTCTCTTTCGAGGGATGGCAACCTCTGCAGGGCAGTGTCCCATTCACTGCCTGGCACATAAACCAGAGGGAGGTTGCACCCCCACTTCCAGAAGCCTATTTTGGTCCCCCCATCCAAGGATTGACTGAGGCATACCCTGCTTAGCTTCCCAGACAAGCCAGCAGAGGGATGCAGGGTGATATGGCTGCTACTGCATGTGTGGGTATGTGAGTTTGTTTGTTCGGATGTGAAGGAAGGGTTCATAAAAGGTCTCGCTATCTGCATCTGACGCCCATGTGTCAAAGTAAACCTAACCGTAGTCAAATGAAATCCCGCTGGAGAGAGACCTCAAGAGATGTGACGCCCAAGGAAAGGGCACTGTCTTACAGTAAGACCAGCCAACAAGAGGAAAAGATTAGAAGGGTCTTTTCAAATTTGTTTTGAAATGTTTCTCGGGGGCAAGTCATGCACTCTCTCTGTTTTGGTGAGATGACAATCTTGTATCTGATAGAAAACATTTTTCTTCCACATATTGCAGCCAGACCGCAGACCTCAATGTGGTATTAATCTAGAGCTCTCTTTCTCTGTTGACTTGACTCATCTGACATAAATGAAAAAGCAGGTATCATGATGTGTACTGGTTACACCATGATGCCTGTCTGTCTGTCTGTCTGTCTGTCTGTCTGTCTGTCTGTCTGTCTGTCTGTCTGTCTGTCTGTCTCTCAGCCACTCTGCCTGGCCTCCTCCACCGTCTGTCTGTCTGTCCGTCCGTCACACAGAGTGTGTCCATGTTGTTCTATTAAAGTTCCTAACACTTAGCTTTGCATAACCCCTGTAGTTCGTTGGTTGACTTGGGTTATGTTGTGTGACAGTGCCACACATGAACACTGTCAGGCGCCCTACATGGTTGTACTGGGTCTCTTTAGATGGACATTGACTGTAGTCTAAGTGAAACATAGATCACACCACCGAATATAGTTAGGCTGATTTACACGCTGTTCGTGACGCTGACAACTGAACGCTAACAAGAGTGACTCAACAGGGTTTTTGTCTTTTATCCAACTATCTTTTATACCCAGTATGAATGGGGGCTGAAGTCCACATGAGTAGACCTTAGTCCTCCAGCCAGCTCCCAGCTGTACAGTCCCTTTCACCAATACTGTATAAATCCCCCTATGTCTCTGTTACAGCACAACAAAAGCTCACTGATGGCAGGCCGAATCAACTGTAAATCAACGTCAGGGGCCACCGGCCCTTCTAGAGCATTCCGCTGCACGCTTTCTAATCTCAGGCCATCTCAATGGGCGTTGGGGATTCGGAATGGAATGGAATGGGAACATCTTTATGTTTCTTTTGTTCGAATTAAATATATACCAGGGCACTGGTGCCATTCCTTTTATGACTGCGTCACATTTTTTATTGTATATCCCAAGACGAATGGCGTGCCACTGACACGAAGATTTACAAGCCTTCAGCTTGCAGTGGCAGGCCTTTAGAACGGCCTTTAGAAGGGCCGGCTGACACACAGCCAACACTGTGGAGGGGGAGAATAAAAGCTGACGTTTTATTGGCTCCAAGGAAGAGAGATGGAGGGAGTGAGGAGGGAGAGAGAGGGAGAGGAGGGAGAGGGGGGGGGGGGGGGGGCGGGGAGAGAAAGAGAAAGAGAATCTGTTTATGTACTTTATGTTTTTTAACACTGTTAACTGTCACACAGGCTTCACCGTGTCACGAAGAGGACCGGATTTATTGGGTATTATTTAGAAACTTGTCAGTGGTAATGACTCCGGCTATGATTTCAATTATCACCCACTAAATATAGCTTAATTCACTGCTTCACTGGACATAATTAGCTGACCTGACATCATTTTCCAGAAAAATTCGATACCCATGCTATTTTAATATTTTATGTTGACCACCGATTTAATTTTCCTCCCGGTGCTTGGCATGTGGCACGGTCCCACTCCCTCATGTGCAGTTGTACTGTCAGAGCTATTGAGTTCAAAGCCATCCCAGGGATATATTTTTTCCATTGACAGAAATCCAATTAGTTTTAGTACACAGTCTGGCTGAATAAAAAGGCTCTTAAAATCTACAATATGTTTCCTTAGCGTTTTAGCAGAGCGCAAAGCTCAGTGATGGATGTTTATGGGTTGACCTGATGGGGCCCGTGCGGACATACTCCCCGTTCTATTTTGACAAGTTAAAAACAAACCGGGCCATATGTCTTACTTATTTTGATAGCTACACCAGAGTCTGTTAATATTGCATAACAACTACTGTACATTCACTAAGATCTCGAATCTCTTCGTACATATTTAAACACTGATTAAATACTTTACGACTAACCCACAAAACGTTGCCGTAAGACCATGTAAATAAGAGGCAAAAAAAAGAATCATGTTTTATTTATTAGTGACATGTTTAGTAAGTAGGCGATTTGTGGTGAGCTAATGTGTAGTCGAGTTTTGACATGAGGGTGTGCATTTTTAAACAAGTGTAAAAAGGGAGATGATTAGGGCTGGCACTCAGCTACCAATAACATTCCTGCCGCCTATAGGTGAAGCTAAGGGCGCATCTCATTAGTCTAAAGAGGCTTCCTCTTCTCTCCTCCTTGCCTTCATCTGCACCTATGTGAGAAATCAATATAGATAGATAAAAAAGCAATACATTGGATGCATTTTGCTCCCCTGTCCAGGTTCCTTTTGTTCAGTACAGCTAATGGAAAGGCTAGGAGGAGAGGAAGCCAAGCCAGACTATTGAGACACATCCTCAGTCTTTGTTAGTCCATGGCTCATCTACTGTACCGTTTACGCTCCCCCATCTACTGGAGTAATGATGTAAGCAACTGGAGACATGGAACCTATTAGAACTTAGCGGGGGGGGGGGGGGGGGAGGGTGACGGGCGGGGGGGGGGCATACAGCCGTATTTCGACTTCCCACTGGACGTGTCCCAAACTGAGGAGAGGGTTGGAGCCGTTTGGAAGAGGAACAAAGGAGTTCCCTTTTTTCGGTATCGCCCGGGCAGTTACGGTCGCTTCATGCCTCTCAATCTCACCACAGCTCCTACTGGAGAGCTCAGGGTTGGAAAGTGAAGACAGATACACGGGTTTATCAAGCCAAGGTTTTAGAGCGTGATTACAGCTCTTGCCATGTTTAAAATTCGTTTTGTTTTATTTGCGCGTGCGTGCGATTGCAGGGGGCGGGGAGGGGAGGGGGTGGGGGGGTGGGTAAAGAGGTCCACATGATAAATGTATTATATCCCACCACAATAAACATGTATTTTAAACCCATTCCTCATTAGAGGAAGTAGGCCTGGGAGCACTCATCATCATTATTGTTACAAAATGTTTGACATTACGGCTTTGCAATAAATGGTACCTAAAACTAATAACCTTTTAACCTCAGTGTTTTGAATCATGTTTCAAAGTAGTTTACCACCCGTGGAGTGATAAAGTACAGTGGACTGTCTAATTCGTTTACCTTGCAAACTCAGCTCAGTCTGAGAAGAGTCTGGGTGATTCTTTTTCCCTTTTTTTCTTTTTCTTACCCCTGTAGAATACTACCTCCGGACAACTGTCCCACATTCTCAACGCAGCTGTAACACATTTCCCCTTTCCATTTCAGATAAACTCACTCACATCTTTCACAGCTCCGGCTTATAAAAACTCCCTGACTGTCACAGCCACCATCCCTACAACCTGATATTGGTTAGCTAGGACGGTCTGTGGAGAATGATATGACCCCCCTCCCCCCCCTCCCCTCCATTTCTCTCTCTCTCTCTCTCCCTCTCTCTCACTCTCTCTATTGTTTACCTTTTAATGTTTATTGTGGCGTGGGCCTATTTCATTTTAACTGCACAGGCCACAGTTATCTAGAAAACAATGTGGTTGGACGACCTCGGGAATCAGAGGCAGAAAGACGGCGTTTATAGTTACAGATGACATCCATCAGCATGAGAATGGGTTTTAATGACTAGGCTGCAAGACATCAGTGGGTCGTTGCCTCATTTTTTACTGAGGCACATGTTGAGATAAGAAAACAGTGACGGCATGTTTCATGTCTGCGCCTCTTCAGTAGAAAAAAAGAAAAGTATCTTGGTGAAACCGGGCGTCCATTTTGGCTCTTATAAAGGTACTTATTTGATTCCGCTCATGGAAACGTCTGACCAACAGGGTTATATGCAATGTCTCTGATCACCACGGAGACGGTTTCCAAGCAAGCGAATCTCTGTATCAGTAGTCGACTGAGCAGCAGACCAAACATCCCTCTGATCATCTCACTGTCTGTCCAGACGTTTGGTGATGTTTATAAGAGTTTTCCCTCGGTGTTGGTGGTGGGGCCAGACCTTTTGTACTTGGGGCGAAAAGTTCCTTTAAGTTCTCCCTCTGTCTGTCTGCTGCTGGGGCTCTTGGGTCTTCAGAACTCCCTGTCTACAGAGATGCTTCAAAACACCAAAAGATGAGGGAAGAAGAAGAAGAGGAGGGGGGGGGGGGGGGGGGGATCGTCAGGAGAATACAGTGTTTATTTACAGGCAAGCCAGGAGGACACAACAGGGTCTGCAGACTTTGGATCTGAGGGTTGTTTGTGTGTCAGACAGATGAAAGAATTGGAGAGGGAGAAATCCCTTTAACTGCCTGGGCTGTTGCAGCCAGCATTGGCAGTAAGGTAAAGAGAGATGACTTCACAGGGGCTAACCTATAAGGCATGTGTGACAGGGTCTGGTGTTTTAGTCCACAAGTAGGGCAGTTTTTCAGATTATGAAAGGGCAGATTATAAGATTTCAAATGATGAGTCATTCAAAAGAATTGAACAAGATAGGCGTATTTGAATATTGATACCCCCCAAAGCAACGAACAGAGAGATTCAGCCTCAAAGTTTTCACAGACACAGGCAGGTAATGGGCGGGAACAATAGTTAACTCCACCCCCAACCACTCCTCCAGGACAACCACTCCCCCATTACACTACCTGTCATTATATTCCTGTCATGTCAGTGGGGTTGTCAGCTAAACCTCGGGAAACACACTTGCAGGGCTGACATGTTTAAATTGCTAATAATAATAATAAGTCAAGATTCATGATTTTGTATTGCCAAAATCTCTACTTTACTGTCAAGTCTACTACTACTGTAGTTTGGCATTAGTTACTACTATAACTAGCATTAGGCTACCAGACAGGCTCACTTTCCCATTGAAATCGTCATCTTTCTTCTCAAATCTGCAGGACAGAAAACAATACAAAGGAAAGATAGATCTATTTTGTGATATAACATGTATTATTTTCATATTCTACTATACGCTTTTCATATTAACAAGAAATTATGAAATGAATGAGGATGAGGAGAATGAGGTTTTTGTCTAAAAGACAATTCAGCTCATGTCATACTTACATAGCATTGTGTAATCTGTGGAAACAGCTTTGAAGATGGCCACTGCAACATCCTCAAAAGTTGCTGCAAAACAGTGGCACCACTCCACCACACCACATTATTGTTGCTTTTAACTGGATGTATAAGGTTACGAACTCCAACTTTTTTGATAACATGTTTATGACATTTCCCACTGAACATGAAGGATATATATTGTTTTGGTAGGGTTACGGTTAGGGTTCACAATAGGAAGTGACATTTCATCATCAACACAAGTTTTCTCTCTGGTGTTTTGTACCAGTGATTGTACAATATTGTTATACACTGATTTCTTGAAGATGTACTTGTTGTAATTTATCAAAATGACAAGTAAAAACCTTTTAAAGCATGTCCGTTCAACATCTTTGAGTAGATGTTAGTAAGAACCGTCATGGCAGTAGAGTGTCATGGTTGCTTTGCTATGCTATCATCCAACACGTTACAGAGATAAATCGCACAGAGGCAGCCCATCCTTCCATGGAGCGCCATTGAGACACACAAACACACACACACACACACACACACACACACACACACACACACACACACACACACACACACACTGTGAGTGTGTTGTGAGTGTATCCTTCCACAGTCCTGGCTGTTTAAATTAATTATTAGTTTTATAGCGAACCCTGAGGCCTTGCACAGGCAGCTAATCCCTGTAGAGGTCTAATCCGACCCTAGCGTTACAGAAAATCAATGCTGGCCTTTGGTGTTGGCATGCCATCAGGGCAGGGGGACACATGTCAGACTGTCCTCCTGATTTTTTCATGAGGTGTGTTTTTGAAGATGTTAAACCAGCGGAGGATGCTTGAGGTGCAAGAGAACTGAAAAGAATATCCGGAAGCAATGAAAGGATTGGATGGCGCAATTTCTCATGAGGGGGGGCGTTGGGGAGTGGAATTTTGACTGGAAAAGAGTATGAGTTTAGGAGGGCAAGATGGAGACTGCTCCACCGTCCGTCCTGCGTGAGTGAAACAGCACATGAACAAGGTTATACCGTACATGTAACATACAAACGTATTACTTCAGGATATCAAGTGAATTTGTGTATCGTAACTCAGTATCTAGTTGGGGTATCTAGTGTCCCAACCTGTTTTGGTCATTTTCTGTTGATAATAGTTTTTGCGGATGGTATGACTGATGTTCATATTGGAGCCATGAATGGGTGACCTAACTGGCAACCTCTGGGATGATGGATGGATGTGGTGGGTGAGTGCTCTGCAGTCATCAAGGATTTGAAGGGATTTTCTTTCCATTGACTGACTGCAGATGGAGTAAGTAATCTGAGTTGCACCAAGCTGGTTATTTTCATTGGCTTTGCTTTATGATTTTTTTTTGTTGTGTTTCTGGTTTAAAGATTAGACTATTGCACTGGCCAATTTGTTTGAAAAGAAGGATTTGATTTTCTCACTGAACAATCAGTCAAGAAATGTCCCATTAGCATCTCAATTTAAACACTTCTTTATAATCAGAGAAAGACACATTCTATCTTGCCTGACCATGGAGCATGTCAGTATTTTGGGCTCGTTTAACATCTTGTCCATTCAGACTTATTGTTGAAGCTGAAAAGGCCTCCTCCGAAGGATCAAACCTTCTGAGATAATACTGTATTCATATTTCAGACTCATTTCCTACCCATTGCTGTCTGGCAGTAACAGTAGAGACAGAGACAGCGGATATGACCCAGTCCCCTACTTTCTCCTCTCACTCATGTCCTATTAGTCTTGGATTAACACCCGTTCTCTCTCATTCACAATGACACTGGCGGCTGGAGATAATGGCTTTTTATTCTCCAACAAATTCCCTGTTCCCCTTTGTGAGATAACTAAAAATGGCTGCTGCAGTCAGTGTATTAATTTTCGCTTTTGTCGGATTGATTAGAATAACTGGTACTGGAGGAGTGGAGAGATCAGGACTTTCTGTCAGCCTCCAAAGCCTTGACGGACCGACCGGACAGCAGCACACAGGCTGGCGTTCAGTCAAAGCAGCACTGTGGTAGAGCCACCTGGCTGAATAATGATGCCTGCAGTAGCTGTACTGTCAGGTGTGTTCACACAACACCAGAGGGGGATCCCCACTAATGAGGGAATGACAAGGAGGATCTGGTGTCTAGTCATGAGACTGGGGTTGTTTACTGTACGCTGTCCTCCCTCTCTTGATAACATGGAGCTGGTTTCTGTCATGCCTGTGACCCAAATGGACCATTATTATTATTATTATTATTATAATTTTTTCATTTTTTATTATTTATTTAAAAAAAATATCTCTATATATTTTTTTATGGATAGCATAAATACAAGTTTACAATAGCAGTCATACAAGTTCAAATAGTAGTCCATATTTTTGCAGCCATATAAAATGTTTTAGAGTCCATACATTGTATGGGATATTTTTTTACTATGTTATGCCTTATGCCCTTAAACGATGCATTTGTTCATTCATCACATGCAACATTATTTGGGGAGGAATGCAGAGAAAACGGATGAATTCTTTCTTCTTAAATTATTTTGAGTCCCTCCTTCACCCCCGATGAACAATGCATAACAGAGTCAAACAGTACGAGGCCTGAAAAAAAAGCCTCATGAATAGAATCCGACGAATGATGTAACCTCTGTACCCTTTATACCGCTAAGCCCCATAGATCATGTTATATTTAACTACGCGTGTAAGAGATTTGGAAATTAAACAGGCCCGTGAGTTTGTTCAGCTGCGCCTCCGCTGTTACAATCACACAGTGTATTTTACTCTCAGGCAGAAAATGTACTTGTGTAGGCTAAGTGCGCCGTGAGATGCTGGGCAGAGGGATGATATCATGATTGTTTTAATGTGGTGGAAAGCTGTGAGGCCTAATGCTTTGGAGAACAAAGGGTACAATGGAGAGGATGTGACGGATGTCTTGAGGCTCCTCGTTAGGACAGAAAGGACAACGTTGTTTGCCGTCGCAGATGGACATCACTAAATATCTAATGAGTCACTGTGCAGTAGCTTCATGTCAATAGTCTATGCACAATGAGAGGCTTGAGATGGAGGCTACATGTATCGATATGGATTGGGGAACTATGTGTCTCTTGTTCTTGAGTGGCGCAATGAGGAGTGGGTGCCAGACCTGGGTTCAAATAGGATTTTAAATACTGCTCTGCCCTGGTTTGGTGGATGCTACTGGTTTTCCAGGATTTTAGGTCCTAACTCCTGGCAGAGTGTTTGACATTGGGCTACCACATAGAAGCATTGCTCAACACACCGATGTGGACTGTGGTTCCAAGATCTGACAGCTTCAATAAAGGAGAAATTAAAAAGCTCCTCTGGACCAGATATGTTGACCTATTCATTGATCTTTGGCTGTAACCAGTCCATGATGAAGGCCAATGTGTAAAACTCAAATTACATAACATTTTCAAATACACACAAGCCTGTCTGAGTATCTATTACTATAACTCCATGTAGGAAGAGCGTGAAATATATATTTTTCCCTTGAAAAAGCTATATTTTTCCCTTGAAGCAACAGAGTGGTGTGTTTGCTTTGCATTCCTTTGATTAAAGGTTGCGAGGAGACATTTCTTCTACTTGATGGTTCGGCTCGCCAGCTTGGCAACAGCTCTAGCATTTAAACGTCCATTAACAACCTTTTAAATGTCAAGATCTGTTGAATTATGGATATTTGCTTTTCCTCGCAGCTCCCAGAGCTACCAAAATTACTTTAATAGCACGAGTTGTAGTATTAAAACGTTTCCTCATGAAGAGTAGCTACATTAGCATATCAGTCCAGCGCTAAGGAGTTAGCCTGTGATGTCTGATGAGCAGGGCAAGGGGGTGATTAAAAGATGTTTCTCTAGCTTGTTTGTTATCAATCTTTTAGTGCATTGACTGACTACAGCCATGTGATAAATCCAGGGAAGCCTGTGCATTTCCTGAGTGTGACACTATCTAACCAGAGGCAGTGTTGATGACGAGACAGCCCGACAGTATTGCATGTCCAAAGGCAGTTACGTCTAGTTGTAGTCCTGTGCAATTTCAGCGGCAGAGAGAAAGTTGTTTGGCATCTGCATTTTAATCCTGGTCTGTTTAATGTTTGCCCCCTTACAATCTGGGCCAGACATCATTTTAATGGTATGTACAGTGATAAAGCCAATAAAACGTCAGGATGATTGATAATCTGAGCATTATAGCAATATGACTTTCCTGTCCTCCTCTGCGCCTCACGATGATGGTTTCCAAATTGAATTCTTTAGAGAGAGAGAGAGAGAGAGAGAGAGAGAGAGAGAGAGAGAGAGAGAGAGAGAGAGAGAGAGAGAGAGAGAGAGAGAGAGAGAGAGAGAGAGAGAGAGAGAGAGAGAGAGAGAGAGAGAGAGAGAGAATGTAGTATTTGGCCATGTATATCTTTCAGAGAAATCTCCTATTTAGTTGATTGATTGGATTATTTGCATTTAATCGAAGCATAGCTTTGACTAATTTTTTTGTGGGGGGATCTTGAAAATAACCCTGTTGACGTTTTGTCAGCATACCCCTATTTATGTTGCCGTTTATACTTGCGTCTCACATGAGTTTTCTTTCTGACCTGTTCACCATATTTGTACATTTGCTCTTCTGGCAAATGGGTGAACTATTTGGAAGTGGGAATGGTTACAAGAATCATTGCCATATTTCATGTGTTTGAATAAATGTTGTAAAATTCTCCTTTCTTGGGGTGTCAAAGGATTGGAGTGTCTGTGTGTAGTGTATGTTTAATATCAAAGAGGATTTATGTGAGTCTTCCCTGGACGGATGGGAGCATTTGCAGGGGAAAGGACGCCATTCATATCCCCTGGCGGTTTCTCCACTTGTCCAAACACAGGTGGACACTATAGATACAGACGTCAACGAATGATGAAGCTTCCTTTTGTTACGTTTGTTACAGTGGTTCATTAAATGATGTCTTTGTTATTCTTTTTTAAAATTCTTGCTCGACTTCTCAACGTCTTGTCGTATGTTCATGTTAATGTACACAATGAGAGAAGTGCGCCAACATTTCCCACCACACGGTAATTGAATATCCGTTGGTTAAATGGTTATGCCACATATGGTTATAACCACATGGTTATGCCCATCAAACTGTTTTGGCGGTTATTTGCATGACAATTAATTGTAAAAAAAATAAAATTGCATTACCGTCACAGCCATAGATAAAAAAAAAATAAACGATTGATTTTACAGACGGAGTTCTCTTGAGCAGCTAAAGGTTTACCTCAGGTTCTACAGTGTACTGATGTGATGTAACCCTTATGCATTGATGTATTTCCCATTGTATGTGTTTTCTGAGCCAAGATTGACATGTGAGATTGACATCCCATGAACCCATAACTTGTGTCTGTGTCTCTGTGGAGCTGTGAAGCAGCCCCCTTCTCTCTCAGACAGACAAGCCCAGGGCTTGCCTCTGCCTCTGACTGGCAGTCATACAAAAACGCTCTTTGTTTTATGTAAATTGTGATCGATGACATGTCTCGCTGCAGCGTGCAGTTTTTTGACAAAAAGTATTGATGGGTGCTCTCAGTGAAGTGTTAGTCCAGGTGACAGAGCAATCCATTTTAAGATGAATTACAGCAGAGAGTCTACCTCAACAGGAAAGTCACGGTTCTGGGTTTCATCAGCAGTTTGAGAGACAACTAAACTCCAGATTGCTTTATTGCTTTCAGTGTCCTCTAGATGTCCACACGGTGTGTATTTCCTCGGTTTCGTTTCTAGTGCCTAGTATCCTCCACATCAGTATCAGGTTTGTTAGCTAGGAAATCCTGGTTAATAAGTTATCCCGTGTGACATACTGTAGCCTATGTCAATACCTTTCACCAAACATTACTGCCCTGCAAGCATGGACATAGGATTATACAAGTTATTTTACTGGCATGTGTCAGTGACACAGACTAACTGCTATTCAACCCCACAGGCCTTACCCAAAGGCCTGCTCTTTTTTATTGCATACCCAAAGAAAAGAGCTCTCTGAGTGAAACGAATGAAGGTTCTCCCATCCCCTTTGAAAGTGTACCTGTCTGTCCATTAAGGCTCATTTGGCGCCGCTTGGTCCCCCAGCGTTTATGCCCACTCGGGTTTGTTTGAGTTGGATAATGGGGTCTATCCACAGGGGCCATCTGATCCACACACCAACACTCTGGCTGGAGATGATGAATGCAAATTTACATTCACTCTACATGCATACACCCTCGCAATGCAATTTTACTAATGGGCCACAATCAAGGGAGAATTGCTTTTACTTTGGGACCCTCCTATTGAAGAGTGGTTGGAGACAGGGAGAATGCAGATTACACACTACAGTCCAAGAAACGTTGGACATTTTTGCATAAAAAGAAAAAACATCCCTTGCACAACAAAGCTTGTCCAAAATGGATCCAATGCCGTGGATGACAGAACCAGATCTAACAGATGCTTCAAGGGGACCTTAACCCATGAAATCATGCTGTCCTGGACCCAGAGCCCCACCCTCTAACTGCTGTATAAATAGATTTTCATGACAGGGTAATTCATCTCTGGCCATGAAAACATCAGCTTTAAAAGACAGCTTTGCCGAGACCCGGCGCTTGTTAGGGCCGGATCAGCAGCCCAGATGCCTGCGATGTAAACTCATGAAGAGAAGATTAATTTATCTGTCATCCCTGACTTTGACAGTTGTTGTAAATCTGACTCTGGCCCCTCTGGCACGGGGAGGGGAGGGGAGAGGAGAGGAGGAGGCAAGAGGAAGAGAGAAATGGGGAGAGAGAGGAGGGGAAAGAGGAGGGGGCGGGGGGGTTTGGAAAGGGTAGGGGAGCTGATGTGGATGATTTCAAACGTGTGATATTGACAAGAGAACTCAGTCACTCAGTCACTACTTGCGTCCACCTGGAATGTGTTTGGTGCCAGATGATGTGTTTGGAGTCCTATTGTTAAGAGAACATTTGGTAGTGATTTTAACCCCCCCCCACTCACCCTTCCCTATCCATAGTACACCACCCATCATCCCATTTGTTCTCCCGTGGCTATTTTCAAGATGGTCACATAAGGTCCACTGGAAAATGAGTAGTGGGAGTGTCAGGGAAGCCATTTGGCATGTGAATGATGGTAGCGAGCGAACAACGGCCGCCATGTTCTATGATCTCACGAGAGCCGTGTCTGAAACGCTCACTCCGAGAAACAAGGCATCGTTTTATTTTTTTGCCATTATATTTCACCATCATATTGACACCTGTGTCTGAGCTAATAGATGATGGATTAGCATGTATGAAATGATACAGGACCCCCCCCCCCCCGACTAACTCAGATATCAGATATTTGTATCAGATCAAAATATTTTCTATATTAGTTCTACTCATTAGTCATTCGCTTCATTAAAAATTTATAATTGTGGAATGATACTGTATATTATGCTCCATTGCTGTCAATACAGTGTAGTGTTCTGTGTTGTCAGATCAGTATTTGATGATCATGTAAATGAAGTGTTATGGTAATTGGTGATCACGCATAGTGTTTAATTCATTTGGAATCTATTTGTTTGTCCTTTACCACTACAGTTTCGGCCGGGCCAGAAAAGTTCTCTTTTTGTAGGATTTATAGCTGTACAGATGTGGATGTAGTTATAGCCTTCAGTGAAGATACAAGGCCTTCGCTGTCAATAAAGATCCCGACTGGGCAATGGCTTTGCATATGAATTATGATGTCTCCTTCTGGCTTCATATGACCATTCCCTCTGCATGTCTGTCATGAACCACCGGCATATTTCCAGCAACTGTCCTTCCAGCTGACACATCATATCACTTATTCATTTTCCTCTGAAGTTTTTTTGAGAGGGCCCCTGTTCCAAATAGCTCTCGCCGGGGCACCCCGTGCATTGTTTGATCTTTATAAGCCCCTTTGAGGTTTTTTGTTCAATGTGAACCTGTTAAGTTTAAGAATAACTTATCAACACCTCTTGTTTTGTGAGATCGGAACTTGAGGAAGTGACAAATGTAGGCCACGGGTTCCGGGTGTTTGATGTGGATTAGCATGCTAATGGGGTTTCGCCTTGATTTGTCAAACCTAGTCCCCCTCCAGAGAAGGAGGGCTTCTAGCTGAGGAGAAAGGTGTTGTGTGGGGGGGATGGAGAGAGGGTTGGGAGGATAGATGGACGGGGGGTGGTCGGGGGAGGTAAAGGGAGGGGGGAACGGGGTGGAAGATATCGCTAATTAGCATGTGGAAGAAAATGGTTTTGAGAGGAGAGGTAACCCAGTCATGATAAATATGGTGACTTAACACTTCCCCCTCCTCCCCCCTCGTGTCTGTCAGTCCCCAACAGCTGTGGACTCTAAACTCCTTTCACCTAGGAGGAAATCAAAAGATAATCCAGAGTTTGATGTCGAGAGAAACTTTTGAGTTCTGGGGAAAAAGGGGTCACTGATGTATAGGGCAACGGGTTTAAGCTGTAAACCTCTGACAAAGGCTTCTGACAGAGTGAGTTTCCCCCCAGTCTCACAGAGAAGTCTTTGGAAAGTTCTAAGCACCTTCTCTGTGCATGACTAACCCTATTGAGGAATAGGGAGATAAAGAAAACCCAAGGGCTTAAGATGAAACTTTAATTTTCTGACAAAAACAAATTCCTGAATATCCATATAGAGAAGGGGAAATTGCACTTTAAAAAATGCATTCACCTGCTCAAAGTGCACATCAATTATTTCTATACAGGTTTAGAGAGGCAATTGAATTTGATTGACTTTTTTGTCGCTCACCTTTTGTTGCTTTTTGTCAACGTCAACAGTGTTGGTATCTCATTCTTAGTGGGCGATGGAGATAATTCAAGATCTGTTTACTTCTCATGTCTGGTTACTGCATAAGTCTAGGAAAGATTATTCAGCTCATTCGACTTTAAAGCAGGGCATTCGCTAAACCTCTAGAGGTTATAATACATAGGATAGATTCAAACAATGTTATGAGCGAGTCATTTATAGTATTGGGGTGTAGCAGGGCCTATTTGTTTCCATTGACAAAGACCATGAATCCAGAAAGAGCTTCTAAGCCATTTAGCCTATTTAGCATCTGTGCCGGGCTATACACTCTTCCATCTCGGTCCTCTGTCTCAGCAGATCAACAATACTTGAAAAAAACCAACAGATTTTGCATTAGAATGAGGGGCAGTGACTTTTTCCTGACCACTTGACCTGCTCAGGCTAAACCCATCCAACCTTACTCACTACAGTGATCTGATTTCCAAGCATGCTAAATAGTATGTTGAATAGAACATTATATTCTTTTTTTTTGCTTTATTACTTCTTTAGCACAACCCAAACAGCTGTAGCTTGACCAGAGTCTGACCGCCTTTCAATTCAAGGACGTATACTTTATGGCAGGACACTGCCGTGTTTGAATGAGAAGATAATACCAGCACTCAAGATGGAAGCTGACCTTGGGAAGCATAAATGACAATAACCCCCTTCAGTCCCCTTCAACAAACAGACACACACACACACACATACACGCACGCACACACACACACCCACACACACACATCCGCACGCACGCACGCACGCACACACACACACACGCACACCCGCACACCCACACACACACACACACACACACACACACACACGCACACGCACATGCACACACACACACACACACACACACACACACACACACGCACACGCACACCCACACCCACACCCACACGCACACGCACACGCACACCCACACACACACACAAACACACACACCCACACACACTTTCCCAAACCACTTGCCTTCAAGGCCTATTTTACTCACTGCAGCCCAGAGTAAATGACCTTTCCTCCCATCTCCTCTGACAGTTCCATGCAACTCCAGTATTGCTTTAGCGCACATTTGCTTACCATAAGAATGTAATTTTCAGCGATAAGGTCCCGGGACTTGGCAGGGGCTGGGGGGAAAATCTGCCATTTGGTGCCAAAGCTCCGGCTCTGGATGATCCAGGGGGCTTGCCCTGAGGGACGGATTATGGCCGACGGGGCCAAAGTGCTGTCATTCTGCGGAGAAATGATTAATCTATCCCTCTCCTCTCCTTTATCCCACAAGGATAGAGGGATGCGCCGCTATATGCAATCAGATAAACCGCCTCTGCGCGGTGCGCGTATGCAGATTTCATTACCGACATTAGGCATCGATAAATGGCCACATCATTATCATTTAGGACTCGTTTTTAGGGAGGGGGTTTTTAGGGAGTTTTTTTTTTTACCATTACATTTTCTGCCCCCGGTGTTGCAAATTGCCGCGGACAGTCTGGAAAGGGTTCAGTTGGCCCGGCCGCACCTGTTCAGATGAAAGTGTGTACGCAGCTGGGCAGAGAGGATCTCTGTGCCCTTTTCTGGGGGCCCCCTCCTCGGTTGCACACAGCGAGTACCCAGGGTGCATAGCAGGAATGGGAGCCTCAGCATCAACACACAGGTCAAAGCTGTCAGCTTGAACACTCTCTCTTCTCTCCCATCTCCCCTCTCTCCTTCCTAGCATTAATCCTCCCATCATGAGAGAGAGAGAGAGAAAGAGAGAGAGAAAGCAGAATAATCTGAAGTGTGTGATTCCATAATAGCACAGGGGTAATGACACCGACTCCAGTATGTTGACTGTCTGTGTGAGGAGAGGCTATAAGGCTTCAGAGAGGGCCCTCTCCCGTACTGTTACAAAACAGAAGACAGTACGGCTTTGACAGCTCCAAGTGTCTGGGGCCAGGGAAATAATTGATAGCAGGCAGCCTGCATCCAAGGTCCTTTAGCAGTAATTGCAAGCAGAATCTTACTCTCTGATCTCACCAGTGGTATTGGCCATGCCAGAACAGCCTGGCTTTGACAGATTGCCTTCCTGCAGTAATAACTTAGGCATGTTCCCCCGTTTTTCTCACACAAGGCCACGCAGCCCCTGTCTCTCACCACAGAGCCAGCCCCAGAATCAGACCAGTGATTATTTTAAATGTATTTTCTTCTTTTGTTTTAGCTTCGTAGCCTCCTTACTCTGACAGGCCCACTTCTTGAAATAACTGTGTTATTTTATAACTGCCAACAGTGCTCAGGGCATAGTTTTTTCCTCTGCTAAGTTTTATGGCAAAGGAAAGTGTGTGTGTGTGTGCGTGTGTGTGTGTGTGTGTCTGTGTGGAGAGTGAATTAGGAGGTCAGGCAATAGGTTTGCCATGTAGCTTAAAAGTACAGGTAGCAATTCCATGTTTTATAGTGAAATAGTGTTAAGCACTCTTAACATGATGTTGATAACTGTAATACAGTAACTCTTGCTTTCGAACCATAAAAGTTTCATTTCAAAAACAGTTTCATTTGCCATGGCTCTTAAATGACAGACTTGATGGCTCTACAGCCATTTGGGGAAGTAGCAGCCCTCTCCCTCCCCTTCTCCTCCTCCTCTTCTCCCATCCTCTCTCTTTTCATCTCTTCCTCTCTCTCAGTGGCACTCTTCTGTGCTCCTTGTCTGCGTCTGTAGAGCACTCAGGGATCCATTGTCAGCTGGAGTTTCCTTGATGGGGTGTAATAATACTGTGCCTTTCTCACCCGCTAAGACGGCAGAATCCCCTCCCTCCGCCGGTAAGAGCCCCCCTGCGGGCTGCCCTATGTGTGCCTCTGTTTTGTGGCAGAGTTATAAGCCTGGCAGCTCCACCCCATGGCTGTCCAAACAAGGTTTCTCGACAGGAGCCTAACATCAAAAAGAACAGCGCACACGGGCTGCAGGAAGGTGTAACGCTATGATGTTGCCTTTGGTTATTCATTTCTCTTTTCACAAATAATAAAAGGATACAAAAAAAGGTTCTGTTACTCTGTTACTTTCAGTCTAATACTTTCGTTTTTATTTTTATTGTTGGGATAGTCAGTCGCTTGCTACTGATAATTAGAGTGGTGTTGTTGTCGTGCGTTAGATGTGGCCTTGTATTCATACTTGGCGGGGTTGATGGGAGGGTAAGCACTCCAAGCTGATTTTTCAATTAAACTCATTTAAGTGAGTTCAAGTGTAAATAGATGGAGTAGGAAACGGCGTATCATAGACTGCGGTTAGTATTACACCGGGCATGTCTGCCAGCTAATCTCATTTAATCTCTCATTTAAATAAAGACTTTAAATCAACACAAATAAACATTAGCAAATGAGCCAGGGAATAACATGTGGCGAAGGGGATGAAACGCAATGTGAAAAGAATTAAAAAGCCCCTAAAAGGCTCAAAGAGCCTCCGCAGAGAAGAAGAGAGGCCCGCAGCAAAGGCGGTGGTGACAGCAGCAGTAGTAGTATATAAATAGAAACCCTCTGCACAAAACTCACAATTAATAAAAGATTCCTTGAGTGGGGTTTGAACTGTGGAGGATATGAACAGACACTTCAGGCAGGTCAGGAGGGGATAAACTGTTCATCGCCCCCCCCCCCCCCCCCCCCCCCCTCCCCCCCCCCCCCCCCTCCCGTTCCCCCCCCTTCACCTTCTCGTCGTCAGCCAAGCCCCATGATCACAAGACCCTCATCTGAACTACAGACGACCTGGGGGCCGGCTGGGCCACAGATGCCATAATAAGAACCATTCAGTCCACTTTAATGATTGTGTGACTATCGGGGCGGGCTGCTCTCAAACACTCTCTCACTCTCTGTCTCTGTTGCTCTCTTGCTGTTAGTCTCACTTTCTTGACATACTGTTTTTTTTCTTCTATCTATCTCTCTCTCCTTCCCTCTCTCTCTCTCCCTTTCTCTCTCTCTTTCTCTCTGTCCCTCTCCTTCTCTATCTCTCTCTCTCTACCTCTCTCCCTTTCTCTCTCTCTCTCTTTCTCTCTCTCTCTCTCCCTTTCTCTCTCTCTCTTTCTCTCTCTCCCTCCCTCTCTCTCTCCCTCCCTATCTCTCTTTCCCTCCCTCTCTCTCTCCCTCCCACTCTCTCCGTCCCTGTGTATCTGTCTGTCATAGCAGTAGATGATGTTGTGGGGGGGTGGCGAGGTGGTTTTATGAAGGCAGTGTTGTTTAGGGAGGTCTTGTGTCTGTGGAGGTTACGGCTGTCTTCTCGGTGGCCTGATGTCACACAGAGCCTGTGTTCATTTATTTACGGCCCTCCGCTGCTCGCCATGCCAATGTTCCCAGATTATCAAGACATAACCCGCCTCTGTCACCAACCATGACCTCACCGCCAAGCAATCCAACCAGCGCTGTACTCCATTATTCAAGGGTCGTCATTTTTTTTTTCTTCTGTATCGTAAACAACAAGCGACAAGAAAACCGTGCATAACCGGTTTTGAAAATGATCTTCGTTCTAACACATCGTTTACTGTGCAGTATATGGTTACAGTAAATCTTTTTTTGTAATATTGGTTCGCCACAGATGAAGATGAATCTTTATTCTTTTTTTTTAGTTCGAGTTGAGTCAGAGTTTATTTCATTCTCGCTCGCGGTCGACAGTCGTACATATCATACGGATTCATTATTAATAAGGTGGGTAGATTGCTAGCTGTGTAGTACGGAGGACAAAGCATCTCATGTTGACAAAGTTAGCACTTTGCACCATCGCCTACAGTACATTAAAATTCAAAGCGAGTCACAACTAATCTATAGGACAGTGACTCTACACACATCTCATGTTGACAAAGTTAGCACTTTGCACCATTGCCTACAGTACATTAAAATTCAAAGCGAGTCACAACTATTCTATATGACAGTGACTCTTACACACATAGCAGCCAAACACTGCCACAGTCCCTTATGAACAGAGGAGAGTTTCTACACTTGTCCTGGCATTACAACATCAGAGGGCACCTGCCTTAAACGGCCTCTGCTGGACGACCCTTTGATCTGGGTGACAGTTTGACTGCCTTGCTGGGAGTGGCTCCCATAATCCCTTTGCTTAACTCGTGCTTTTTGGCCCAGCTGGGCTTCTGTCCAGGCATAAAGCAGTTGGGCTAAGTCTTAATCAAACAGCAGGGTTGGTGGCTGCATGGGGACAGGGCCTTTGAGGGCTAGAGTGCGGAAGGGCATATTTAGAACAGGGGTGGATACACACACACAGAGGATTAGAGTGTTTTGCCTACTTGCAAATAGGAGCGGTTTAGGAGGAAGTCCACTGGCGTTATGCGAGTCAAGCCAGTGGAATCAAGTAACAGAAAAATGCTGGTCTCTCCGTCTGCAGGCCCTGTAAACTCGTTGATGTTACAAAATGTTGCTTCTATCTGTATCTTGACCAACGTTTTTACCTCAAACAGTTGAGGCCAAGTACCAAATGCTAATGAAAAACACACGTTGATATGGCAGATTACACACAGACAGTACTGTGACGGTAATCACGGTATCTATAAGAAACCCGCACTACAGATTCTGACTGGCCCCAGACATCACCTGGCAACCTGAGCCCTCATGTCACTGCAAGAGGAAAGCATTCTTATGAGAGATGTCTTCATGTGAATCACGGGATTCCTGTTTCACACTAGAAGCCCCGTGCCTTCATTACTCATCAGTACCCAGACTGACAGCTGGAGGCATACCTTTGTTGATGTTAGTGTAACAGTGTAATCATTCAATTAGAATAAATCAGGACAGAATTTGAATTTTGTATTTTGTATTTTAAAGTTACAATTTTCATATTGAATATAACATTTTGACGGGATAGTTTTTTTTTATTATGAAGTGTCACACAGGCCTGTGGACCTCCGTTTGGGACAGCTTCTTTTAGGCTTCTGCACATTAGATACTGTACATAAACTACCTCACTGTATAGAGCCCATAGCTGTATATACCTCTAAACTATACTGATGTTTACAATACTACCTCTGCACATAATGTGTATTACATAGTTACCTATCACTACATCTTGTTCTATTTATATCATGCCCTTAGATATTTATATCACTATTTGCACTTCTGGTTGGATGCTAAACTGCATTTTGTTGTGTTGTACTTGTACTCTGCTATGACAATAACGTTGAATCTAATCTAATCTAAATAGTATGTCGTTCCAGAGACCAACATGGAGAACCAGTTTTTCCCAGAGAGAGAATGACATCAGATGTTACATTTACACAACATTGCAGCTCACAGGATCCTCATTGACAGATGAGAAGTAAAGACAAACATTTCGAATGACTAACCTGTTTCTCTGTTTGTTCACTATCTCCCTCTTATGAGTTTATCTTTCACTATAAAATATACTTCTGGAAAAGATTTAGAGCCGCCAGGCCTGCCTTTACCAACAGATGAAAGCCGGAGGGGGGGGGGGGGGGGACGGTGCAGCTGCAGCAGTGCACTATGGGATATTGTTTAAATAGCGTAAAAAGGCCCAGCTCGTTTACCCAGTCGGGCTGGGAGGGGTGCACCGCTGCTGTAATCCTGGTGAATAGCAGGTGGCGCTGCTTTAATATCAGTGTAAAACCAAATTGCGCTTCCCCCGTTCTCAACCCGCTCTGGCTAATCTCTAAATGAGACGATGTGTGGCCCCGGTGGCAGGAAGATGATGGGCCCCCACAGTTCGTATTCAAAGTTGCCCCGAGAAGAGGGGATGATGGTAGCAGGCTGACTGGGGCTTTTTTTGGCAGGAGGAGAGGAGAGGAACCATGAGCCTCTCTCTTTCTCTCTATCTCTATCTCTCTCTCTCTCTCTCTCTCTCATTCTCTCTGTCTGTCTTCTGTCTGTCTGTCTGTCTGTCTGTCTGTCTGTCTATCTATCTCTCCCTCGCTCTCCTTCTCTCAGACAGGGCTGTCAGGGGAGAGGAAGAGGTAGAAGGAAAGGAGGAGGAAGTCTTTTTTTTCCTTTTTTTTTTCTCTTTCTTCCGAATTACCTGCTGGGTCCGAGCTTCTTTTATGCCCTTGTTGTGACAGGTAGGTTTATAAGGCTTGAAATTTGTACAAATCAGTTGTCATTCAGCTGCAGCTGTCAATGTGTCAAGCTGTCAGGGCCCGCTGTGAGGGAGATGCTGGAGGGAGTCGGCTGAGCGAGGGGGCAACCGCCCAGAAAAGAAAATGAGTTCAAACAGACCTGAAGAAGCTCTTCTCTTCTGCGGGGCCCTTCCTTGCCCCTGTGGAGACGTCATCGATTTCTCTTGAAGTTGAGCAACAGCGTGCCCGAAATGACACGCCGCGCGGCGCCTAGCCCAGCCCAGCCCGAGCCGAGCCACGTGGAGACCATCCCTCAGTCTGGAGACGTCTCGCCGTCTCTCGACGGGGCTAAATGTAGGGACGTCTCCGAGGAAGCAGAATAGCAGTTTTAACGCGTCTCGAAATTATCGTTGGCTGTTGTTGTGTGTTGTCTTTGTGTCTTACGATAGTCTGGATAATCGGTCTGAGGAGAATGCTGATATGTTTAAATGGTTATTGTTGGTTGTGTGTGTGTGTGTGTGTGTGTGTGTGTGTGTGTGTCTTATGTGCTGGGGACCCAGTGTGGGTCTGATGTTGTAGTGGTGGGGGCCACTCTGTCAGGTGACCCCGGGGTGACTCACTGCCTCTCTGCTACAGGCCGGGCTTCAAGGGCAGGGAGGGGGAGACAGGTGCTGAGACCCCTGTGTGGCATGTGGAAACAAAGACACCAGGCTGACAGAGAAGCTCTGTGATGCTGCAGTGTACACACCCAGATGTGTGTGTGTGTGTGTGTGTGTGTGTGTGTGTGTGTGTGGAGGAGGCGGGTAGGGGGGGGGGGGCTTTCACACAATACGTTCCAATTTCTCTGATGCAGATGTTGTTATGATGATATTATCATGAGTGAGGTTGTCACATTTAGCCTACCAGGACCAAACTGTAGACGCCAAGTTGTCATTGCTAAAGGATGACATACTCAAGTGTGTTGGGTCTCGAGCCTTGTTTGGTATCTTAGAGAAGGAAGAGGGAGGGAGGGGGGGAAGGGAGGGAGGGAGGAAGGGAGGGAGGGAGGAAGGGAGGAAGGGAGGAAGGGAGGAAGGGAGGGAGGGAGATAAGATATTTCTCTTGACATGTATGCAGAACTTCGCTCATCCCCTTTTGAGTCTATTGATATTCTATTGACATTGTTCTAATTTTTATATTTATATTTATATATTTATATTCCAATTGATCACCTGATGTCGTGCACAGAAGGACATCATCCGTTGTTTGGTCTGGCTAGATTTCAGGTATTTACTGTAGCTAGTGTATGCTGTTGTTCTAGTGGATTGGATTGTTATTGTTCAACAGTAACGTAGTGTGTTCCTACAGTATCATTGTACAACAACAAAAAGTTTCTATACTAGTTACTAACTCTTGGTTCAGTGTTTGTGTTCACACCCCTAAACTAGTGTTTGTTATGCATCACACCCAATCTGCCAAGTCGTGAGCTTAGAATTATAAGGTTCTATCTCCGTTTAGGGTAGTTCAGAGATATTGAGCGTCAAAGTTTTTACATTCCATTATGTTTTGTGAGATGGAAACTTTGTATTTTATGAATTACTAACTCAAAAATTTAAACATTTTAAAAAATAACACCACATAGGCATTAATAAACACCTAATGGATCAGATTATGTAAAAAACTCAATTTTGACCAAAAATGGAGATAGAACCTTATAATTCTAACGTCACGTAGTGTTTGTTATGAATCACACCCAATCTGCCAGGTGATAAACCAATGATGACTTAACAGCTACGGAGACCTCTGGTGTACCATCAGAGCCTGGGTTGCCATGCATGGAGGCTGAGTATGGGCGTGAGGGCAGTGTGATCTGAATTCAGTTTGAGAACTAGCTAATTGTGTGTGTCTCTCTCTCTCTCTCTCTCTCTCTCTCTCTCTCTCTCTCTCTCTCTCTCTCTCTCTCTCTCTCTCCCTCTCTCTGTATGAGTGTGCGCGCGCGTGTGCGTGTGTATACACACATGCGCACACACAAATGTTTGTGTGCTCGTGAGCAGCCCCCCCGGTCCACAGAGAGAGGTTTGTGACGCGGTTGAGTTTGTCTTGTAAAAGCGCAGCTGTCCAAAACATGACAGCTACAGCGTTAGAGAGGCCATTAAGGGGTGTAGAACATTTCCTGGGAAATGGTTTGAAAAATGACAATGCTGGCTCCTGTGCAATATTAATTGCTACACACACTAATGGCAAATAAGTTAAATAAAGCTGCAGTTGTTCTTTGATGAAACAGTCGCTGTGGGCTCCAAACATTTATCTTGACATGTTGGATTGCAGTCTTGCTATTGCAGTGAAAGTAAAACATAATGTTTTGTGTGTGTGTGAGTGTGTGTGTTTGTATGTTTTTGTGTGAGTGTTTTCGGTGAATCTTCAAACTCAACAATGTGGTTTCTGTGAACCTTTTGTCCACTCTGACCCCAACATGGCTTTTCCTTGTTAAACATGACATGTTAGTACTTCGTAAAAACCTGGCTCTGGTTTGCAGATGCTTTTGTACTGAGCTCTCATTCAGGTGCAAATTGCTGTTAATTGTTGGGAATGTATGCAAACAGTTTGCCGATGATGGATAACTTCTGTGAAAGTAGTTACTTTTAAAAAGTGTTTTCTGTTCAGTAGAAATTATTGCGTTCTATTCTTTGATATTTAGAATGAAACATTACAGAAAGACACATTTATATGCCTAAATGAGCTCATTATATCAGTATGCTAGGAAGGTTCATCCGCCATAAACTGCGGAAGGTAAACATAACTGGAGACGGACTGGACTGGTAGTTAATTAACGGTTACATTTGTGGACTGTTTTGCCCATGGTTAACAAAGTTTGCCTGTGGACTGTTTCGCTGTTAAATATTTAGTAATTTATTTGTTTTTACCATTAGGGTAATTAGCAACTGCTTCGACTATCTGCTAGCAATTGTACCAATGCTGCTTGTGTCCAAAAATGACATGTGTCTCCAGTTATGTTTACCTTCTGCAGCTTATGATGTATGAACCTTCCTAGCGTGTTGACATAATTAAATAATCTACATTATGTATGGACTTTCAACGTGTATTGTCTTGAGTATCTAATGTAACAACATTTTAGTTTCGTTTACTAGTCTCAGAAGTCTGTGGTTGTTGCAGTCATACCTGTACCAGAACAACAGATGTGTACCTTTTTGGCAACTGTTCATTTCACCCAACCACCAGACTCCAAGATAGCTGTAGAAAGAGCACCCTGATTACCATACTGCTTAACAGATCCAAAAATCTACATGGTGAGAGGCGAGGGTTTTAATGAGCTTTAGGTGCAAATAAATCACAATGCCTTTAGTTTGCTGTCTACTACACTGTTTTTATTTCCTTCTGCACATAAAAGCCCATTGAGAAGGAGGGGGGGAACAATTCAAAATGGCAGGAGTGTGTCAAACATTATAGCTTTTTCCCCCTTGTTTCTTAGCTTTTCTCTGTTTCGCTAAGCAGCATCTGCTGTTTAATAGGAAATTAATTAGCAGACCCCCTCCTAGTAAATAAGCCATGTTAACCCAAAAACCTGAACACACCAACTAATTAGAATCAAAAGGGCTGGGATCTGTAATGGGCCCTCTTCACTCAAAACCATCCCTTTAATTGGTCATAAATAAACCCTTGCTGTTTTTGTGTGGAGTTGTAAACAGCTGAATGCTTCAATTAAGCAGAAATACTAGCAGTGCTGTGTTAAAGGGAGGGTGGTGTGGCGCTGACATATGGATATGATCTGTGTGCCCGCCCCCCCATCCCCCCCCCCCCCCCCCCCCCCCCCCCCCCCGCACTCAGTCCTCCATTTTTGTAGGGTGCGTGAGAAGGGGAGATAAACATTTCGCCAGTGTAATATTATAGTGACTCATAAATAAATGGTTACCCCTTCGGTACTAAAAGTTTTCATTAAAGAGGCCTGAGGTTCGTTATTGACACCGCGGGTTGCCTATGCAGGGAAACGTGGTAAAATTTATCAGTGCGCTTTTCCTCACCTAATAAATCATCTAAACAGGGAGAGCCATATGGCAGATAAGACCTTCGGAAACGTGGCTTCAGCATGCGAAGAGTCAAGTTGCCTGAAATCAGGAACGATCACAGACTGCTCCCCTCCCCCCCCCCCCCCTCCTCTCTACCTCTACCTCTCTTCTCTCTCAGAATATCTCCCAGTTATTTTACACGCCATTTTCTTGTTCACCTTATCACCTCTTTGTCACTTTTCTTTTTTTTTCTTTCCTTTTTTTGCCAAGAGAAAAGAGAGAAGCAATTCCTGTGTGTAAAATAACTGGGAGAAGATAACTCTCTCTCTCTCTCTCTCTCTCTCTCTCTCTCTCTCTCTCTCTCTCTCTCCACCTCCTCCCCCCCCCCTTTCTCCCTCTACAGAGAGAGGGTCCTGGGAGGTGTACAGACTGATGGGAGAGGATGATATATGTAGCGTCTGTGTCCCAGCTCTCCTCTGGCCCTTTGTCATTAATCATAGCCATTAGCTTTTCTTACTGCAGCCTTGTCTGTGCAGGGCTATCAAAAGGCAGCCTTTCCTCTCATATCCCACACCCAGAGAAGCCTAATACTCCTGCCTCACTGTCACACAGGCTTTTTAAAAAATATATATACAGGAGACATCCATTGTAATGTAGAAAATGGATATTAGCTTGCGAAACAGGTGATTTTTCACTTAGTGTTATGAAGAGGGAAATATGGGGGACATTATTGAGTGGCTTTAAGGGGAAATTGATCGTTGATATTGATTTTTACTGATACTTTCCTGGGTGCATTTGTGGTCATTTTTCACCGGCTGTAAAGTAGCCTTTTGTCCATACTGGGTATTGAAATACCCATTGACAAAACAACCCACTTCCTGTCTGGGTGGATCTGTACCCTGAACGAGACTGGACTGGATTGGACTGGCTTGAAGTAGGCTGGGCTGGGCTGGGCTAGACTGGACTGCCTCCATTGTGTGAGCTAATGAGAATAAACAGCTGGTCGCTGTGCTGTTGACCATCGTGTGTAATAGAGATATATGGCCACTGGCTCCCACTCCTCCAGACCCCAAACTGAGCCTGACAGTCATACTAAAGGCCCATCAGTCTAGTCCCACTCACTGCAAATGCACGTACACGCACGCACGCACACACACACACACACACACACACACACACACACACACACACACACACACACACACACACACCACACACACGTACACACACACATACAGACACACGCACGCACGCACGCACACACACACACACACACACACACACACACACACACACACACACACACACACGTACACACACACACATACAGACACACGTACGCACGCACACACACACACACACACACACACACACACACACACACACACACACACACACAGCTATCAGCTAACATATTAGGGGATGTTTTTTTCGCTCTAAATGTATAAACATTGTAGACCTACAGTATTATGGAGAAAACATATATACAGTATATGTGACCGCGTATGTAAA
Source organism: Nansenia antarctica (assembly GCF_963989245.1). NCBI lineage: Eukaryota > Metazoa > Chordata > Actinopteri > Argentiniformes > Microstomatidae > Nansenia > Nansenia antarctica. Next base: position 15,705,009 of record NC_137674.1, read on the forward strand.
ACCGGGAACAAGTCGGCAGCCGATTGAATGTTCAGACTTTTATTCTGTATACCGTACATTCCAGCGTTGTTGAAAATCAATGACACACTCGCTAGTCAACTAACACAGCTTGTTTTGTGAGCCTGCTAACAATGTAAAGTAATGTTCTAGTTAACTAGGTAGTAGTGGGGATTACTCACTGAATCCATTGCATTGCAATGTTTTGGCTTGACTAGCCAGTGTGTCATTGATTTTCAACAACGTTGACATTTATTGAAACATTTCAGAATAAAAGTCTGCACGTTTGGATTGGTTGGCGACTTGTTCCCGGTTTCACCAGCTGCTGTCACATATTTGATTGGCTACTCTGCTTAACGAGACAGAGCCTCGTGCTCTACAGTATGCACTCTGCCTCTATGCCTCATGAACTAACATGTAAAAAAGACAAAGAATTAATTAGCTTCCGATATTATTAATAAAATGATTAGCTTCCTCTCCAGTTTATGCATGCTATGGGATCAGGTTGATGTCATGTGCTGTATTTTGCATTGAACCCACCAGCCTATTTGAGGGAATTGCTCCGAAAACTAAAGTGCAGAAGGGCTCTGTATGTTCAGGTTGTGTCGTAGGTTTCAGCTTTGATAAATCCCTTATTCAGCAGGTATTTATGTGTCTTTTTGTTTGAATGTGTTGTTGTCCTCACGGAGTAGCTGAGCCTAGATGTGTTCCGCCTCCCTCCGGGTTTCGCTGGGTGAGATAAGCGTTTGTCTCGCCCACTCCAAAGTGGCTCCTGTTAAGCCCCATACCTGGAGGATGACTGATTTTGACAACACAATTTACATCTCTGTATAAAACAATCTCACGCCGCGCCAGACGATTTATACCGGATTAAGCTGTTTGTCTCCATCCCCGGGATAACCAACGCAATCTATCAGGGACTCCGTGTTTTTTTTTCTTCCGATACCGCATTCCCTCTCCATCGCCCCTTGGGAGTGCCATGGAATTGATCTGGTCTATATACCCCCACACCCCCCACCCCCCCCCCTACCACCACCACCCTTTTAAAATTGCTACAACTCCCGTAGAAAACCTACAATCAGTGAATCATGCAGATGTCAGTAATTTCAATAAAAAACTGATACGGCCGTGATGAAAACATCTGACTGGGTAGGATGGCGGTGGCGGTGAGATTTATGGCTGTATTAGGAGGGAAAAAGGCTGAGGTGACAGTTTTGTAGCGTCGCTCACCTCTCCTCTTGTTTCACACACATTAAGGCCCCCGGATCAATTAGCGTCCGACGCCGTTAACCGCGCTCGCTCACTGACAGTGCTTTTACCCGTGACATGAAAAATGCAGAGGTTCTCAGGGAGAGATTTGGGAGCCATTAGGTTCCCCACGTACACGGTTCTCATGTGAGTGCACTTTTACGATGATGTATGAGTGCCACGGTCACTACGGTTAGACGGCGCTTTGTCATCGAGGTATGATGAAACGCCTTAGTTGACCCTCAGTAAAGTTTGTGCCCTTAAGACGGACTCTTATCTAATATATCTAAATGTCGTTTTCCACTTGGGACATCATCTATAGATAGCTACGGGATCAAAACTGTATCATAAAATAATGTGTATATAATATGTATATAATATGATACAATAATGTGCCGTTGAGCCTTTATTCAAATCGTCATGCACTACAGTGAGTGCGTACGTGCGTAAGTACACATAGTCAACAACAGGAATCAGACCTACAATCTATGCCATGCTCTACTCACTGAGCCACACGGGACAATTCGATCGCTTCTCTGTGAGTGAAATGATCTAATGATTCGGAGACCGAAGCCCACAACCACTTGGCTTGCTTCATCGGTGCCTTTCTATTCTCCTCCACACCTCCCTTCAGTATTCTCAGGCATTTGAAGACTTAGAGGTGGACTTACATGCCAAAGCTGTCGGTGACATACCGATATCAGCTGTGACAGTTGTAAATATTTTGTTGTTGTTGATGGATCTCTCTGTGACATGCAGCTTTTTTTTCTTTTTCGTCCAGTGTAATTCCATTCGACGATCATTCGAAGACTCTCCTAGTAAACTCTCTCTTAGTGATCACGAAATACCCTTCTACTTCTTCTCTCATTAAGCCTGGACGACTCCGATGATCTCATTGTCTCAGAGCACACCTCTCTATTCCCCTCAGATGAGTCATCGCAGGCTCTGTCACCCTTTCTGCTCCTTGAGCCATATGTCTAATTCTAATTAAATGAGCATTAAGACCACCCCCCCCCCCCCCCGCCCCCCCGCACCCCCTGCCTCTCTCTTACTTTCTCCCCCCCCCCCCCCCGATGCTATCGGATCTCTGGGTAGCTCACGTTAGTTGTCACGGTAATGAGGGTGAGAGCAGGAGCTCACGTGCGTCGTACTGTCGGAGGAGAGCGGGGCCGAGACAGGGGCTTGTTCACAAGGCCATTTGCATAACCCGTTAAAACGCTATCAGAGGGGGCTGCCGATTGATTGAATTTCACCTCGGAGAACCGTTAATTAATAACGTTGCGGATGTGACAGGCCTTTATTATGTGGCGGGGACAGGAGATGATGGCTGTATTAGCAGGTTCCCCAGGAGGCGGAGGAGAACAGGAAGGCGCTGACGGAGCAGGCCGAGCGGGTGCGGGTTTCTGTCTCCGTCGACGCGTCGTTAGATCGTTTCGCTCCGAAGCGATCGATTGTGATGGTAGGTTTGACTCTCACTGGGACCACGTGTACTGAAATGCGTGCGCGTACTGTACTGTACGACGATTTGGGATCAAAGTATCTGCTAAATATCCTATCCAGTACACGTTGTTATGGTACAGTGCTAGCGGTCCTGTCGTTAGAACACAGGAGTGTCTCAAGGTTATCCCTCGAGCAGAAATATGGACAGAACACATAACCTTCTTCTTATAATGTGGAGGCTCCATATGCCCAGAAGTGTGTGTGTGTGTGTGTGTGTGTGTGTGTGTGTGTGTGTGTGTGTGTGTCTGTGTGGCCTGATACTGCCAGCTGCCTTGACTTAATGTTCCTCTCCTCTCGGCTGTCCGCTTGGCCTTATCCCTGTTTTACTGCCAAATTAGCTAACGGTAATTGCCAATTATGTTGATCCCTTTCATGATATGGACTTGACTAAGAACCGGACTGAAACAGAACATATTTCACAAGCCACCACAGATGGCTTTGTGGGGTTGGAGGGGGTTTTGTCTCTGGACAACCACCTTGGACGGAGCCAACAGGAAAAACCCAGATGAAGGATAACAACCCAGTGGGGACAGTGGGGGGGGGGCTGCTGGGGAAGAAGCAGGGTCTCTATGAGGCAACGAGAGACCGAGCATCGAAGAGGAATAACAAATGGCGTGCAGCCCTGTGTTTTAATTGTGCAACCCCCCCCTTCCCCCCCCCCCCCTCCTCTATGCATCATTACACCCTTGCGACGGAACAAACCACCACATCCTCCCTCACATTGCCATCTCCACCCTTATTTCCAATCCTCAAATAGGTCTCTGTATTCATAAAAACAGAATATAACTGCAAAGAGAATTGACCCAGCCCAGCCTCTCCTGGCAGCGTAGCATCGTCAAGATTACTTTTTCCGAGTCTTGTTCTTGTTTTTCCTGTGTTTAACGACACACACACACACAACCCCCGAGTTCTAATGGAAAACCTCTGATTGTGATCACTCATCACTCTGATCGGCCAGAGGTCTGTTCAACCAGGCCCGACACTCCCCGAGCCCCGGAGTTAACAATGCAGATTCACTCAGACAGAGAGCCCCTCCTACCTCTCCAGCTCTACAACAGCATTGTTGCCAAGAGCAATTACCGTGGCAGGGACAACTTAACTATGTGTAAATGACCACTGTTGCTCAGTGAATATCACATTTCCTGTAATCTCTTATTAAATTACGAAGCTGTGTTGTGAAGGGATGGAGAACGACAGGTATTGAAATATAAACCTCATCCTGTTGATTATCAGGTTTATGGCTTTATTTGACCAATTAAAAAAAATAAAATAATGCTATATATTTATTTTATTCATGTGCGGTATGTCTAGCATGATAAATGGATGCAGTTTATTACCATGAATACAATTTTGATATGTAATAGAAGCAACAAAAGAAGTATTCAAAAATACTCAATACAATAGACAATACTCAAATACAAATACTCAAATACACAACAAAGCTCACCATGAGTAATACCCTTTCTGTATATCTTTTATTAATGAAACATATTCAACACGGTTGTGCTTCATGGTAGATATCAATGCAATTATTCATCTCTCTGAATTGAAGATGAATCATTAGATAAAGAATATCATTAAGTTGTTTTACAGCTTATTCAAGGACACATACACAGTAGTGCAGTAATGCTTTCACATGCACTGTGTTAGATGCTTATTGCTTCAAATTGGTTTCACTAAATCACCCAGGCCTTTAGTGTGGGGCACCAGAGACTCCTTAGCATGTTAATGATGCACGCCCTGCTACTGTGTCTGAAGCCGAAACGCTCTTTATCATTTGATGAAACGGGGAGAAAAGCCCATGTGTACTAAGACTGACTACAGCTGAGGAGAACTTATGGAGCTAATATACAGATACACATGCATCTGCTCTCTGCAGGACGTTGGTAAACGTTGCGCTTCGGTAAACAGGATGTAGTATGTTCACTGTAGTACGGTCATCATAGTGGGTAGAGGATGGACCGTGTTTGAGGACTGTGTCGAAGGCTGATCCTTCGGAGAGGATATTCCCTTTCTTCTCTGTCTGTCAGGGTCAGGTTAATGTAAGCCCCTTTTCTCTGGCTGTTTGTACAGTATTGTATACCGGACGCGTTAAGCCACCTCTCTGATCCAAGTCCAGGTTGTTAAGCGATAATCTCGACTGAGAGGCTTGGACGCCAAAGAAGAGAGGGGGAATGTTGACTCCTGTATTAGCCTTTTCTTTCATATCGAATTGCGATCCTTGTGGAGTGACCTCCCCGAGAGTCATTTGTCTAAATGAACACTAGTCATTATCCTAAGGCCCAGACCTCCTAAGGTTCAGGCCTTTATTGGACCACAGTCCTCACAACAAATAGGTGGCCTTTGACAGAAATTAGGTGCAAGCATTCAATACCTCTTTCTTTCTTTCTCCTCTCTCACTCACTCCCTCCCTCCCTCACCTCTTTCCCCTTAAACCTCCCTTACAATAGAAAGCCTTGCATAATGTGCACTGTAAAAAAAAAATCTGATAAGTGAACTGCTGTAGCTGTACACCAACCATCTCTGTCCTATACAACATGAGAGAGAGAGAGAGAGAGAGAGAGAGAGCGCAGAGAGAGCGCAGAGAGAGAGAGAGAGAGAGAGAGAGAGAGAGAGAGAGAGAGAGAGAGAGAGAGAGAGAGAGAGAGAGAGAGAGAGAGAGAGAGAGAGAGAGAGAGAGAGAGAGAGAGAGAGAGAGAGAGAGAGAGAGAGAGAGAGAGAGAGAGCGCAGAGCAGAGCAGAACTGCGGTTGGGATTGGACTGCCTGTCTGAAGTTGATTAATCGGCCTGTGAGGGTGAGAGACTCCCGGGCCAGGCAGCAGGGTCCATCCCTGTGGCATGTGATGCTGATTGGCTTTGTCCTGTGCGTCTGCGCTAGAGGAGCGGACATTAAGATTAAGTGATGCTGTCGTGTCGGAGAGCACTGCACTGCATCATTCTGGGAAGAGACAGCTGTGCTGCTTAATCCTTCATCACCAGGGGAGCGCTGCCAGGGACCAGATATACAGCCAAAGATAACCCTCCATAACTTCTGCTAAAGATCAGGAAACTTTGAATTCGCATCCATCTGCTACTGGGTTCTACTCAGTTCAACCTAATACGCCCCCCCCCCCCCCGCCACCCTTCTATGGTTGAAATGAGCAATCGCTAAGAACACAATATTAAAGAGGGAGGAGGAGGGCGAGAGAGAGAGAGAGAGAGTGATGGCTGAGAACAGTAGTGTGGATGTGCTGTGTAGGGATGACCTGTTACTAATAGCTGGATTGTGTCTGTCTGAGTGATGGCTGTGGGGTACATGAAGTCAGTTTTAAACAAGCTGTATTCACTTTGATACTACTTAGAATCATTCGATGTGGAAGTAGACTACACATACGTAGAGTGTCCTCCGTAAGTATTGGAAAGAGGAAGCGTTTCGTCGTCTTTTTTTATCTCTGTACTCCGAACAATTTGGATTTTAAATCAAGGAATTACTATGGGGTCAAAGTAGAGATGCATAGCTTTAATTCAATGGGTTTGTCTTCAGGTTGGGTTGACCATTTAGAAAAGAATAAAAAAATGAAAAATAAAAAAACATACCCCCCCCCCTATTTCAGGGCTCCAAAAGTATTGGAAAAAGTTATATAATGTTCATTTATTTGGCCTATAATCATCAGGAATTTAAATGCGTGTTCAATTGGATTTAAATCTGAAGATTGACTTCTCGCTGGTCCTAGTTGGTATGGCATTATGTTTGGGGTCATTGTCTTCCTGTATGAACCGCCATCCAATATGACAATATGTTTCTGTACACTTCAGAATACATTCTGCTGCTGCTGTCATCAGTCACATAATCAATTAAGACAAGTTAACCAGTTCTTGTGGCAGTTATACATGCCCAAACAATGACACCCCCTCCACCATGTTTCACAGATGAGTTGGTATGTTGTAAATCTTGGGCAGATCCTTTTTTCTCCAAACTTTACGCTTGCAATGGCTCTGGAACGTGATCATATTCGTCTTATCTGTCCACAAGAGCTCTGCAGGCATTTTAGTCCAAGGTTTTGGCTATGTTTCGGATTAATTTGTCTGATATGTCAGCCTTTATAATGGCTTCCTTAACTGTCATTGACGTGGCTTTGGTCCTCATGTTGACAGATACCAATAGCAGACTCCGAACGCACAAATGTTGTGACGGAACACACCTGACTATCCAGAAACACCTGTCACCTGTCACTCGCCAATTTTCCAAGCAATTAAGTGTTTGATTTCAAATTCAAACGGTTGGAGTATCGAGCTAAAACAAGACAAATGCTTCCTCTTAGGTGCTGCTTACACAGAATATTTGGGAAAGAGCTCTTTTCAGCCTATTTCATGCACACTATTATATTCACAAGTGGGAGCTTTGTGCACTGATCTTTCTATATGGTCACTCTATGTTGTCATGTAACGGCACGTCATTCTATCTAAACAGCATTATTTCAAACGATTGTGAGCTCAACCTTATTTTTAATCTGAGAGTATCTTATATGATGCAGATGTTGAGGTTGAGCTGCAGTGTGTGTTGGGGCGCTGGTGTTAGGGCCTGCCCATGTGTGTTTCAGATATAGGCCTGGCCTTTGAGGTGCTAAGGCTAGCTGCACATTATTGCACTCTCCATTCAGTTCGCCCTTAAAACGCCCTGCTTGATCTTGCATATACTGTACAGAGGCATAGAGGATATACTGTTTTTTTTCCCCTCATTCCAACCAATGGTATTGTCCACAAAGGTTGTTCATAGCTGTAACCTCCCATAATGCACTGGGGGCAGTTTATGTTACATTTGACTATCGCCAAAACAAAAGAAGAAAAATCCCGTAAATACAATGATAGATTTATATTTATTTAGTAAGTAAGTAAGTAAGTAAAGCTTTATTTATATAGCGCCTTTCGTACATGAAATGCAACTCAAAGCGTTTTATTTCTAAATGTTATATCATCGTCGTCCACAACACCGTTTACAGATCAGGGTTTACTGGGGCTGCGTTCATTAACTGCGCTTGTATGCACACCTACGCTTACAGTCCAGCCCCAGCTCTGTAAAAAGGGCTAGTGTTTATGTGAGGGCTGCTGTGGGGAAGGCAGTAGTGGGGTGTTTATGTGAGGGCTGCTGTAGGGAAGGCAGTAGTGGGGTGTTTATGTGAGGGCTGCTGTAGGGAAGGCAGTGGTGGGGTAGCAGTGTTTATGTGAGGGCTGCTGTAGGGAAGGCAGTAGTGGGGTAGCAGTGGTGTAGTAGCTATCAGAGCTGATAAATCCAGCGTGTAGGCCGGCCCTGACTGATTCCTGCTGCATGCAGCGATGGGTGGCGTCAGCAGGTTTCACACTGCTGGCCTTTGCATGTTTGCAGCTGGCTTGATGCAGCTGTCAGGCGGTGATTGATGAGTATCATCATTTAAAGTGTAAAAGAAAACGTCTATGTGAAGGCAGACATGATGAACTGCCGCCTGCTGGCGCTCCCGGAGACACGCTTGACGTTTCCTCCTCCCTCTCTCCCTCTCTCCCTCTCCGCTCTCTTCTTGTCCCCTCCCCTCCACCCTTCTCCTTTTTCTGTCCCTCCCTCTCTTCCTGTTTTCTCTTCTCTGTACCCTCCCTCGTTCTCTCTCTTCTTCTTCTCCTCCTCCTCCTCGCTCTCCTTTCCTTCACCTCCCCGCCCCGCCTCTTGTTCTCCACCTCTCTGTCCCTCCCTCCTTTTTTTACTCTGTTCCTCTTTCCTTTGTATCTCTCCTTTTCTCTTATCCTCCATCCATCTCTCTCTCTCTCTCTCTCTCTCTCTTTCCCCTGTCCTTGCCAGAGTGGAGCGAAGTTATCAGAGCCAGACACACCGCCCAGCTCTCCCAGCCCCCTCTCTCTCTCTCTCTCTCTCTCTCTCTCTCTCTCTCTGAGAGTTGTCAGATCATATGAAACGTCAAAATTCATACGGACCCTGCAAGGGGATATATTTAGTCCCATCCTGCTGCATACCTCCACAGTACCCCCCCTGACAGTGACATATTAGTTATGCTGTCTTTTGCAATCTGATATCTTTAAATTTGCCACCTTGTTAAGTTTTGATTAATGCGATTCCATTTCAGCAAAGTAATTGGCTTGGCCCTGTTTGTCGGGGGATACACAGGCGGCGAGCAGGAACAAATGCTGCAACATGGTAATGAGTTTGTTATATGGACGGCAGCGAGTGACAGTTATTAATGATTGTTATGATAAACAGACAAGTGCAGATCGGGGGATGAGTCACGCTGGACTGACGGTTTAAAAATAGCCCATGTTGGAAAGTACTAACAAAGTAATCCACTGTTAGGAAAACAATCATACAGATTGTCAAAGAGGTGTAATTACAAGAGAGAGAGAGAGAAAGAGACAGAGAGAGGGGGAAGGAGAGAGAGAGAGAGAGAGAGAATGAGAGAGATTGTTTTTTATATATATTTTTAAATATTGAGATGGTATTTATTATTATGTATGTTGTTATACAGACTGTAAAGGACGACTGTATACAGCTGTGTCATGCTAGGCTTTGTGTGTCTATTGACCCTGTGTAAATGGCCATGTTGTGTTTGTGTGATCTTGACTGAACTACGAAGCATCAGAGAGTGGTAATGTTAGACAGTAAAGTGGTGTACTGTAGAGGACTTGCTATGATCATATTTATTAGTGAATAGCACTGTTTTTCTTTATGTGTAATAATTATAACGTTATGCGGCCGGACCTAGTAACTAAAAGCTAGTAACTAAAAGCGGACCTAGTAACTAAAGTCCTGTAGATCTCTTCATTACTCTCCTGTTACTGTGTACAAAGCTCTACTGCATGAACTCCCAGCACACCTAACCTTGTTATTTAAATGTAAGAACATTAATGGCCTAACTTGTTCTTAGAGTTAGTTCTCTTGAGATTCCTCGGGTCTCCACTGGTGTTTCCCTGTATTAATAGTGTTCCCCCTATTATATGTTATATACCCATATTATATATATACACATATAAATAACGGTTAAATAAAACTTGTGTACCCTTATGTAGGTCTTTTCTTTTCTTTAGCGGTCCCATACATTCTAGGTGATATATCATATATAGTGAATGCATAGGATTTCATTTATTTTGCGGTCATGTTTTCCCAAAAAACATTTTGCTTCTCTAAAGGAACAGCATTGGACAAGACCACACCTCTTCTTCTTATTTTCTTTGGACGGTCATGTCTACATTGAATCTACGGGTGCCTTTCTGTGTTTGGGGCATGTTAAACGTGTCTGTCGTCATGGCTGAACTTTGGGTGACATTTAACCTGCACCAGTAGAATGGCTGTCGTGAAATGCTCAGTTTGGGAATGTGACTATTAGATGACTTGGCCGACCTTTGGATGAACTTTGCCTGGTGTTGATTTAGTGAGGCGCAGAGATCAAAGTGATCCCCCTAGCTTTTGTCAGTGGGCTTGTTGTAAATCGAATGATTATTTCAATGTCATTAGAACCCCCAAATAAAGGGCTCCTATCTTTGACTACTGTATCTGTGGGAGTCTGGAGATTCTGCTAAAGTAGTTAAGCTTGTTAATTAGCAAGCTGCACTTTATCCTGTAGTGTACTGTAGCCTAGCCTGAAACAACAAAGACGACCAAATAAGGTAGGCCTAAATAGTGAACCTTTCTCTCACATACATCTTAATGTCTGTCCATGGACATTGATTGTGGTGTATTAGTTAGAGCGGCAGTGGTGATTCTGTGCAGTTTTCAGATAAACTGAAAATAATTGTCAATCCGTAATGGTTTAAGTTGGCAGAAAATGTCTTAGGTTACTATACTATCCATTATCCTAGTTTTCCAACAACATGTCATTGTTGACAGTTGGATTATAATTCTTCTGTAGCAGAACAATTGAAATGACAGCAGTTGAACAAACTTGAATGGGACAGAAGGAGACATGGGTTTCCAGCAGGAAATATACTGCCAACAGTTTGTGCGCGCTTAGTCTTTAGGAAGTGCAAATGTGCTGCTTTCTATCTTACTGTGGAATAAGGATTTTCAACGTTGTCCAAACCTGCACTAAACAGAGCTGGTTTTGATAGGTTTGTTTTTAAAACAGTTTCTACGTGAGTTCTGAAAGACTTGCAGTGAAATCTAAAACACACTGAGAAGGCGAAGGGTGCAGTTCAAGAGATGCACACACACGCACACACGCGCACACACACACACACACACACACACACACACACACACACACACATACACCCACCCACACCCACACACACACACGCACACACACACACACACACACACACACACCCACACACACACCCACCCACACACACACACACACACACACACACACACACACACACACACACACACACACACACACACACACACACACACACACACACACACACACACACACATACACCCCCCCCCCCCCACACACACACACACACATTGAAGGATTCAAGTACTTTTCAGCCCTGCAGTATACTGAACCGGTATTGGCTGAAATCCACCCAGTGCTGCTTCGCTTCCTGGCACTGTCATGTGGCCTCTCTTCACGGTCCCTTTACTTTGTTTTTGAAGGCTGGGATAGGCCGGCCATATGGAGCCTATCCGCTCGTCTTACTGTAGCACTAGCGCATCCCAGAGGCCCCTTGTAAAGACTGGGCTAGCGCTAGTAGCGGCCCTGGCGACTGTCAGCACCGCTAGACCTCCGTTTTGTTGACAAGTGAAGCCAAGCAGCGTAGGCCTGATGTCGAAACTCACTTACAATTAATGTGAGGGGACGCTGACGCAGGGCCCTTCTGCCCCGCCAGAGAGAGAGAGAGAGAGAGAGAGAGAGAGAGAGAGAGAGAGAGAGAGAGAGAGAGAGAGAGATAGAGAGAGAGAAGTAGAGACAGCTGTAGGCACTTGGAGTTCATTTCAGTAGAGTAGCTATAGCATAGCATTGGAATGTAGGCTAGTTGCCATTGTGGGTAATTGTAATTCAAATACGAGGAGGAGATAGGGAAAGGTTAGAATGTTAGAATGGAGAGACGTAGCATTCTAGAATGGAGGGACATAGCATTCCCCCAGTGTCTACTGTGTCACACTGGGCCCGTGACAACACCTCTCACCTCATGGCTCATGCTCTGTGTGGCGTCTCCAGGGGTCACAATGCAGTTTTTTTACCAGCTACAGCCCCCTTTTCATAACATGATGGGGGGGACTGAGCTATTCCACTAGTCTGTGATTATTAAATGACCACCGACACTGACGATCCTTGTCGGCTATTATTTCTTAATGCAGTTATTAGTCTGAGCCTCCTCTGCCCGTCACGAACATAAGTGCCGTAGACTTGTTTTTGCTCCTAGGTTGCATTTCTCAAAAACTCTTGATTCTGTCTTCTCTCAGAGATCCAACAACATTATTATCCTTTGAGGATCTCAAATCTCAATGCTTCCATGCCTCTCAGACATAAAGACGTCCTCTCTTCTCTCGTTAGAGCACTTAACACTCATCTGGAGAGACTTGTTAGTCACTTGTGAGACTTGTGAGTGCAACATTATCTCACTAACTGCCAAACAGTTCCAGAACTCCAAGTGTGGCGTTTACCTAGCGAGAATACTTTCATTGGCTACAAAATGAAGCATCGTTGTTTTGGGTGAATACGCTCACCCTTTAGAATATTGACAATTTGGGGCGGCTTTATTCACCCTCGGTACTAAATGAGTTAAAGCCCCATCAGGTAACTGTGTAGACATAGGATGGTAACGAGTGCTGGGGGGGAGGAGAGAGTGAGAGAGAGAGAGACTATTCAATTAAATCTAATATATACATTATTCTCCATGATGGTTTCATATTTACATTTTTATTTTTTACTCAATCTTCGTCATCTTGTGGTAGGCCCCAGTCACAGGATGGTGACCGCAGGGAGGGGGGGAGGGAGAGGGAGAGGGAGAGGGAGAGGGAGAGGGAGAGGGAGAGGGAGAGGGAGAGGGAGGAGGGAGGAGGGAGGAGGGAGGAGGGAGGAGGGAGGGGGGAGGGGAGGAGTGAGGTGGAGAAGGGAACCCTATTAAACCTACTCATCAGGATTCTGGGATACAGTATATCCCAGTACAGTATAGTATAATATATATAGCATAGTATTATATATATATAGGTACTGTAACATGTTGACATTCCTTGGTTTTAGGCTGTTGATGACACATGCAGCACTATTGCAGCTCCCAGTTCCCCCCATTTACTTCCTGGTCTTGCTTAAACGAATCGTAAATAATTGTAAATAACTTCCCAACTGCAGAAACAACCTGATATAACCTCTGTGATGTGTTCGGTGTTACCTAACGGTCCACACTACATGTCACATGAGGCAGGAAGATGACCTGAGCCTCTGACTGATGTTTTTCGGTAAAGAAACCAGGCCGTTGGAGTGAGAGGAATGATGTGGATTGATTTTCTGATAAATTTAAACATTTTTACATTGTGAAAGTTGCTTGAAACCTTAAAAAAAAAAAAAACTTGAACCTTCAAATGCTAACATTCCTTTTTTTCTTCTTTCTTTTCTCCCATTCACCCCCACTGAACCACAACGCACAACGTCGGCCTGTGAACCCTCTCTAAAACAGGTATGTCATCTCTGTCTCTTAATATCTCGAAAAGACACAACCAACAACAACTGTTTTCATTTGGTTACAACATTACACCGTGGCAGAGAAGCAGCAGTAGCAGCGTAGGCTACATGGCTGCACCATCTGGTTGACTCTTGTTTACCATACACAGCGTCAGGGTGTGTGTATTAATCATGGTTACACAAGTGTCTTAATTACTCCCTATGTAGCTGATCCTGCTCCAACCCAGGAGATGACCTTTCTCTCCCTGCTCCTTTACACCATTAATTATCTATAATCAACACCTCCGCAGTCAAGGGGAGGGACACTCAGAGCTGCCCAGTGCTACGCGCACACGCAGTCGCGCACACACATACCAAAATCTAATTTGGTGCCAGGGTTTTGGCATATCTTTATTAATGGAAGCACACACTGTAGTCATGAGATATTTACGTAGGCGTATTACAAACAGACATGTACTGTATGTCTAGTTTCCATCGAGAATATTATATTATTGTTATTACCAACCAAATCACGATGGTTAGTACACAGCTTACCTTCCATTTTGGTCGCTTTTATTACAAAATAGCTAGTAGTCACTGTTCAGCTCATTTGATAATATAGTTAATAATTAATACGTTTGCCTCTTGTTCTTCCATCATATTGAGGTTGTCTTACAGCCGAGATAAAACGATATAGGAGCATAGCCATTGGCCCTAACAAAATGGTCTCTCACTTATGAATGTGATACTCTGACATTCATGGCTCCGACTCTGATTTCTGCCTGTCACACGGTTGATATGTCTAAGTGCCCGGGACACACAGGGAAGTGAAAAACGGCGGTGTGCAGGGCTTTTAACATTTCAGATCTTGTTTAGCCCGGTGAATGGCAGACTGACACGTGGAGGTTCTGCTGTAGCAGGTAACTGACATGCCTGACTTGTCCCCCCGCTGACTGGAAGCTTAATATATCATTTGTCAGTCAAGGATGGGCTTTCATTCAATCACGGCCTGGCATCTAGTCAAATGCCAGCGGGGACTACGGTTTCATGCAAAAGAGAAACTTGAATGTGCACTTAGCAAGCGTCTATTAGCTGTTAGAGAAGTGTAGAACACTGCACTGCTCATTACGGTTGTCAATAAATTGCCCCGCCCGACTTTGATACATACTGTTAAGCACTGTTTGTTGTTAGGATTTTGGGGGTAATTTATTTCCAAACAAGGGAGGGTTATGATATTTTCATAACATTAGATCATCTTGCATCACTCGGCAGACAAAGGGACAAAGCGCCACTTCAAAGTTCCGTAATAGTTTTATGACTGCCCGCAAATTGCTGTCATAAATTGTTCGTTCTTTTTAATTTACCGTCATAAATCACGCTGGGGTCTGCCTGGTGCTGCGTAAATGGGGTTGCTGCATACTTTCGGCATGTGGCTATCTCACTGTGGATCTCTAAAAAACAGACAGCTCACCGAAGGTAGTGCATTAATTGAGGGCCATAAATTATACAACTTACTTTTATAATGTCAAGCCATAAATAACGCTGATGCATTGGAAAGTGTAACCCATCAGCCATCGGAATGATGTCTTTGGGATAAATGGGGATCCTGTGAGGGATAATGGATCTCATCCAATGTGATCTATTTAAATCTACACCCCCAGAGAGGATGCTGGGATAGAATTAATGATACATCTAATAGAGCTGTAGCACCACTACTAACTTCAGCCTTCCGTGATCCCTCTTTACCGTACACACGTGTTTGTTTGTTCGCTAGTAGGTGTAGTAGCCAAGTAGTAGCCAAGTACAGTAGAAAGCATACCGTACAAACAACAACAACAACAACAACAACAACAACAACATATGTGTTCGTTCTCATCCATTACCACCATGGGGCTCTTACGAGAGAGAGAAGCTGGATTCATTTGTTGTTCCTAACCTGCTAATGCTATTCTGATGAACATGTTCAGTTGCAGCTTAGCCCTCAGTAGCAGCAGAGGCTGTTATTGGTTATGCCTGCCCCCCCCGTTCCCCCCCCCCCCGTTCCCCAGAGTACCAAATGGATGATTAAGTGTGGGCTTTTACGGAAGGCATTTTGCAAATGCTGTGTACACTGAACTCTTGAATATTGTGTATTATCTACCATTAGTTGGCCGTGATATTAGAAGTCCTTCTGTAATGGCCTCTGAAAAGAATAATTGAACAGGCTTGTGAGCTCTCTGGACCGGAGAGGAGATGCGATGGAGGGGGGGGGGGGGGGAAGCATCGATGCTCTTGTGGTTTTAATGGTGCACTAGTGTGTTCCTCCTTAGACAGAGCATTACTGAGAGTGTGAGCTGAGAGTGTGTGGAAGGGGACGGTGTAACAGAGGCCACCCTTCCACCTTCTTTTTATGATGTTTACTACATGTTCATTATGTGCTAGTGAAGCCCAGTTGGGGAGGACATTCATTTTGGGATGATTGTATTGGCAGGCCTTTCTCCAGTAGTCAAGTTAATGACCGGATCAATAGCGCGCTATCGACTAGCATTATCATGACGTGAAAACGCGAAGGCTAGGAAGAGGAAGTTGAAGATGGATTTAGCAATCATAATTGAAAAATCATAGATGATGAAAACAGATTGAAGGCTACAGTATTTGGTCAGCAATACTTTCGAGACGAAATATAAGTCGTGTATGGAAATGTTGGCGCTTGGTAAGACAGTCACTCTGTCTGCTGAGTGATCTGATATGCCTACTCCTTTATTTCAATACGCCGTCGAATGACCTCGTTCTGAAATGTTACCATTGACGTCTAGCTTTTGTGTATGACTCCTGGCCCGGTGTTTACACATGAAGCAAGCGCCCTGGTGTCTTTGAAGCGGTCACACCTGGTGTTACGTGGCTGTTTGAATGTACCAGGCTCTCACAATGGCCTTTTTGTTGATAGCCCTCAACATTTTTATCTCCCCGTGTCTTTAGACACAATGTGTAACAAGCCTGCACAGGACAGGGCAGAAATGCTTTGATGTCATTTGGCGAATTAAACCTCTGCTCAGGCAATGAAATGAATGTAATAGCCTTTCTGTTATTAGATTTGTATGCAGGACAATGGCACGAGTCTCGTATAAGTGTCTTCATTCTGCTAGTGTATTTATACTCCTGATCGACACGTGGTGACCTGATGTGCACCCTTGAGAGAGGACGAGATGCCAAGCCAACCGCCTGTGGAAAAGGATTATGAACACCTACAGTAGAAAACTGACGGAGGACTCTTGGTGTGTTTTGGATATGTTAAGTTGTATATATTCATATTTCGGTAATATGTCATAGTAATTCCTGATACTGATAATAGTAAAACGTTGAGAATTTGATCAGTGGCAAACAGGAGCACTTTGAGCTGCAACGCTTGCAGGAAAAGTGCTATACAAATAAAAGTTATTATTATTATTATTATTATTATTATTATTATTTGAGTGAATATACATACCCACTTGTGTTTCTCTGTCTTTGCTCTGTCAATGTGTGACACATGAACACTCACCTCACCTCACTGTATGAAAACTCTATTTTGGTGACACAGATGCCTTTTTTTTCAGTGTAGTCAACGCCCATTTCTTTTCTTTTTTTCTTTTCTTTTTTATTTCCAGTTGACCCCCTTTTCCTCCCCAGGATAATACGCTTTGACATTGACAGTAAATATCTCTCTGGGTTTCATTATCCTCTGTTCACCTTTACATTCACCAAACTCACCAGACAGGTAGATCAGGGTGTGTGGGAGGTCTGGGTGCCTGTGTCAGTCTCCTGTCTCCCTGGTGTCTGAAGAAGGCCTCCAGAGCTCACAGGCTTAGGGACTAGGAGACTAGTAGGCTAGGAGACACAGCTCACTGAACTAGGAGACACTCTTAGGGACTAGGAGACTAGTAGGCTAGGAGACACAGCTCACTGAACTAGGAGACACTCTTAGGGACTAGGAGACACTCTTAGGGACTAGGAGGCTAGGAGGCTAGGAGACATATACACAGCTCAGTGAACTAGGAGACACTCTTAGGGACTAGGAGACTAGGAGGCTAGGAGATACTCTTAGGGGCTAGGAGGCTAGGAGACACAGATACACAGCTCAGTGAACTAGGAGACAATCTTAGACACTAGGGGACGAAGGAGAATAGGAGACAAATAGACACACACACAGCTCTGTGTTAGAATTAGGTTTCTGCTAGCCGCCTGGTTTCCACATATGATTTCTTTTTGGAATGTGAATGACTGTGCAAATGTGTGTTCAAATATAACTGTCATGGAAGGTTTCAGAGGCGGGTGTTCTGAACTCTCTGCTGTACAGTACAGTGTGTCCACGGCTCGAGGCTCAACTGTCCTTGCCACAAAGTCAACAGGCCGCCGGGCTGCAGTCAGTGTCCCTGCCCCCGTGATTTAAGACTGCACTTACGGGAAGCGGGCTAGGCCGCCGGTCCTCTCTGAGAGCTGTCACTCCTGTGTGTAATTTGCCCCACTGAAGGAAAAAAGCCCCGACTCAAAGCGTGAATAATGAGAGGTTGTTAGCTTTTGAGACAGAACAAGCAAAGCGAAACACACGAAAGAACTGTAATTACCCACAAGGCTGTGAGTCTACTCTTGGACGGATTGTTATTGTGTGTGTGTGTGTGTGTGTGTGTGTGTGTGTGTGTGTGTGTGTGTGTGAATGAATGACCTTTTAAGTCTTTGGCACGCTGCTCTGTGGTTGGAGTTCAGGCTTTTCACTTTCTATGTAATGTAACATAGAAACACAATAAAAAATATGTCAGTTCTGTTTGAAATAGGGGTGGTTTTGGAGTTAACTGATTTTAATTCACATTTTGTTCTCAAAAGTATGCTCAAAACATCCTAAAAGACTGGCATTAACATTTTAACAACGGCATTTCTTATTTTTGGGGAATACAGTACCGAAAGCGGCTTGTACTTTCAATCTGGACGACCTGAAACTTTGGAGTTTGTCATGTTGTCTAACTCCCACTCCAACACGTAACGAAACTAAGCGAATCATCTGCATCTTTAAACACAACGACCTGCAGGCCTCAGGTCTGTTATTAAGCTGCTTTTATGACTCCGACCCTCAGAGACCACACAGAGAAAGACGGCCGGCAGACACATAGCTGTCAGGAATATTCTAGTTCCTCCGCCCAGCTTGTCTTGATCTTAAAGAACCCCAACCTGCTTCAAACAAACAGCCAGATTACACCGCGACTCTGGGATGGGAGAGAACGCAGAGCAAGCAGAAACCGCCGTGCGAGAAGCTCCTGCTCCAAGCTTCTCTCTCTCTCTCTCTCTACGCAGACCGACTTTTTAAGATTTATTCTATCAGTCAAGTAATTAACATGATTTATAGTGCTGGAGGGGAGGGGGGGGGGTGACTGTGAGTGATACTACAAAGGGGTCGGGCGGTCCCTCCCCCCAAGGAGATGCTATCAGGTGCTTTCTGCTGTGCTTGCAATGCAGTCAGCATGCAGCTGTAAATCCAGCCACTCTGCATTGAAGAGAGAGATGACCCCACCGCCCTCCCCCTCGCTCCCCAGTCCCTCCTTCTCCCCCTCTCTACACCGACCCAGGGAGGGGTCACAAGGTCACAGCCTCAACTGTTCAAACCTGGCCCGCCTACTGTAAAAGGGAGCATGAGAGAGACAGAGGTTTCTTTTTTTGTCTTTTTTTCCCCTATATTCTATGGTATTCTGGAAGGCCAGGGTGGGTCAGGAGAGGGGAGGATAGGGGCAGGGGCAGGGGAAGGCAGGGGCCTGTGGCAGGCCCACCCCACACTGAAGAGGCCTTGACTGGAAAGAAGTTAGTAGAGACTGCCCCGTGAGGCCAAGCAGGGTAGGGCCGCTAACTCCTCAAAGTGATCACATTTCCCTACTCAGATAAACTAGACAGACGGGCTGACTGACTGATTTCTCTGGTTTTCTTAGGTTTGGGAGGATCTGAGACATTTATGATTCGCAGATAATCGGAGGAAACTGTGCATGACGTGTTGTGTAGTCATTCACAAAGATTACGGGAGGTAATTTTGCGATTAAAAGTGGCCTTCACAATAGTGTTCCATCACAGTGCATAGCCAATTCCTTTGGAACTGAGTTTCCTTGTTCGTGAATATCATAGCTGGCTCACCACCAAGTATTAGCGTCATCACAGTCGGCAAACATACTCCATCATTCCCTCCATATTCATCCGTCAACGAAAGAGTTGAACACTCTCAAACACCCGCGCCGCTCTCACACGAACGTCACTTTTTCATGTTGTCGTTGCTGCGAGGCATAAACAGATCCATATGAAGTGTTTACCCCTGTTTACACACTGCCTGTTACCTTTCCTCTCACCTCTATAAAAAAATACTACTGGCTTTCTCCAGGGCTGCCTGTTTCCTTGTTAAAACAAGAGGGGGGGGGGGGGGGGGGCGAGGAAATTAAATGCCTACAAGCAGATTTTATGATCTGATAAAGGATGCTGTTTACTGTTGACTGATTTACTACCTGCCAAAGTTGGTAAGTGGATGGTTATACTGGCTGCTCCATTACAGCTCTTGCAGACCTGTTGAGAGGTCTTTCATTGCCGTGTTTTTCCCCAAAGCTCGAGGTGTGTTCCATAAAAAAAAAAAGAAGCCCAGGCATAAACCCAGTGTTTGTGGGGGAGATTCGGCATAGCTAACAGAAAAATATCTATTTCCTGACGGATAGCCCAGCTTCTGACAACAATATGCAAAATACTGTACAGTACCTACTCTGCTGGAACCCAGACACATCCAACCATTGGGTTTCCCAGCTCACCAGACGAAGTGAGACTGTTTGGGTCTCATTACTTCCCTACATGAATCAGCTCTGTGACGGGAGAAAAAGGAACCGAGCTTAATGGCAACAACGCTGTCTACCAACTGACTCACATGTGGTACAACACTCGAGTCATTTATCTTGGTCCTACAAATATTAGTTCAGCTAAGCCACAGTGTTGCTTCAAAGGGTGAGATCTCCTCTTTAAGTGACAGCTCCGAGATCTCATAGAATGGTGTTTACATTTGCCTCTAGGACCCCCTAACATATACTCATGTTTAACATACTCTCATGTTAACAGAACAAGCCTGGCTGCTCCGTGTGGAATTTTGGACCTAGCTTTGCAACCATGGCAGTGTGGGCGACTAGAATGTTTGTTAATGAACGATTTACGGTTTCCTGGGGCTTTGTTAATTGCCCATTGTACTAGTGCTCTGTTGATGTATTTCTTTTAATAAAGTGTTGGAAGCAAACCTCCTCCGCAGCGTCCTCCACGCGGGGGTACACGTCGCCTGTTTAAGCGGCTTCCCTAATTAAAAAGGAGATAATGAATTATCAATCACATTAATAAAAAAGCAGGAAGTAAATTATGTGCAAATTATCTAAAAGCTAGGATTGTCTGTTTGAATAAGTCTCTGCAGTGTGTTTTACATAGAATCTATAGAATTATGAACCTCGAATGAATCAGCATTTGCTGTATATGTAAATGCTGCAATGCAATTCTTTCTTTGTGAAAGTGATATTCCGTTGATATATTAGTTCCATGGGCATTTGGAAGGTGTGCCTCATATCAATTTGACTTTACCTGCAATTAAAACATCCTGATTTTTCTTCATTCAGAATACTTGGACCCCTTATGATCAGCTCCACATGTCTATCCCTGACGGCTAAAGACAGACACAGTGATTTGTTTTCTTCTCTGTCTTTACTTCGCTGGACAAACAGGCATTGAGAGACACAGCGGTGTGTGTGTGCCAGGAACTCAATCCCACTGCATTGTTCTTGCCCCTCAGCTGTGCTGCTCTTGCATTAAGTGCATATTTTCAGAGGCATGATAAGCATCACTTCGCCAGTTCACCAGAGCCCAGAGAGCTGCTTAATGTTCTTTTTGGAGAAATTACATTACAGTTCTGTGAACAGGAACATCTCGTTCAGAGGCCAAGGTTCTTTTTCTTTTCTCTTTTTTTCATTCTTTCTTTATTGAACATTTTTTCCCCCATTTAAAAAAAAAAAACTTTTTTGGACCACTCTTGTTACTTGTGTTGTTTGTTTTTGCGTCTGCCTGTAGCTCTTTGATGATGTTACCTTGTTGAAGATTGTGTTTGACAAGACTAGTGCCAAAATACTCTAGGAGTACATTGAGTATCTAATAGATATAACACACTAAACAGTGTCTTGTCTTGTTCTGTCCAAATAGAGTCCACAATGGCAGCGTGAACTCTCTGCCTGCTAAGATGGAAGAGCATGTCAGCCCTGTCGCCCTCTCCTTAAATGTTTACTAATTGGAGGATATCCTTGGTGAAGGAGACCTTTAGTCCTTTGTTGTTGTCTTTGTGCCCCCCCCCCTCCCAGCCCTACTACCCCCTATCTCCTCCTCCTGACTTCCTAGTGAACTCTCTATGCACTGTGACCCTGCCGTGACTACTTCTCAGGCATTTGTCCTTGTTTTCTTTCCTGTAGAAGCCCTCACACACAAGGGCAACAGAAGCTTGAACTACCCCCCACCACCAAACACCCACCAAACCCCTACCACCCATCACCAAACACCCACTACCTACCACCCACCACCAAACACCTACCACCCACCACCAAACACCTACCACCTACCCCCTACCACCAAACACCTACCACCTACCGCCTACCACCAAACACCTACCACCAAACACCTACCACCTACCACCCACCACCAAACATCTACCACCCACCACCAAACATCTACCACCTACCACCCACCACCAAACATCTACCACCCACCACCAAACATCTACCACCCAACACCAAACATCTACCACCTACCACCAAACACCTACCACCCACCACCAAACACCTACCACCTACCACCCACCACCAAACATCTACCACCTACCACCAAACACCTACCACCCAACACCAAACATCTACCACCTACCACCAAACACCTACCACCCACCACCAAACATCTACCACCTACCACCAAACATCTACCACCTACCACCAAACACCTACCACCCACCACCAAACATCTACCACCTACCACCAAACACCCACCACCTACCACCCACCACCAAACATCTACCACCTACCACCAAACACCCACCACCTACCACCTACCACCAAACACCTACCACCCACCACCAAACATCTACCAGCTACCTCCCACCACCAAACACCTACCACCAAACACCCACCACCAAACACCCACCACCTACCACCTACCACCAAACACCCACCACCAAACACCCACCACCTACCACCTACCACCAAACACCTACCACCAAACACCCACCACCAAACACCTACCACCAAACACCTACCACCCACCACCAAACACCTACCACCTACCACCAAGCACCTACCACCTACCACCAAACACCTACCACCCACCACCAAACACCTACCACCCACCACCTACCACCCACCACCAAACAAATACCACCCACCACCAAACACCTACCACCCACCACCAAACACCTACCAACAAACACCTACCACCAAACACCTACCACCCACCACCAAACACCTACCACCCACCACCTACCACCAAACACCTACCACCAAACACCTACCACCAAACACCTACCACCAAACACCTACCACCAAACACCTACCACCAAACACCCACCACAAACACCTACCACCAAACACCTACCACCTACCACCAAACACCTACCACCAAACACCAAACACCCACCACAAACACCTACCACCCACCACCTACCACCAAACACCTACCACCCACCACCTACCACCAAACACCTACCACCTACCAGCCACCACCAAACATCTACCACCTACCACCAAACACCTACCACCAAACACCTACCACCAAACACCTACCACCCACCACCAAACACCTACCACCTACCACCAAACACCTACCACCAAACACCTACCACCAAACACCTACCAGCCACCACCAAACACCTACCACCTACCACCAAACATCTACCACCTACCACCAAACATCTACCACCCACCACCCACCCACATCATGGAGTTTACAGCCAATAGGGGAGTGCTTTGAGTGGGGAGCAGTCAGACCCAGTTCCTGGTGTCTGGGGTATTGCAATCAACAACACAGTCCAAATCCATAGCAGCACAAATATTTTCACTGCTATTCATAGATAGAACTGGGGGGGGGGCAGAGAAAAGGGTGCATAGTGAAACACACCCTTTTCTTTTGCAAACAGTATCCCCGCAATTCGACTTACCCCGACCGAGCCTCAAACTTGCGACCCCTGGCTTGCCACAACACATGTGACAGTCTCCTCACATAGCAGATGGAAACCAGCTACCCTATCAACATTTCACAGCGCGCGCGAGAGTATTTGAACTTGAGGAGTGAGTTTGTCACCTCAACTCGGTTACAATAGCAAAGGGTAAACATCTATGGCATACCAGATAAGATAAGATAGGAGATAAGATTCAACTTTATTGTCATCGCAGAGTACAAGTACAATACAACAAAATGCAGTTTAGCATCCAACCAGCAAGGGCATGGTAATAATCACTCATTTCTAGTCAGACACCAGGTAACTGCAACCATTCACGTTGCCTTTCACTCACTCACTCACTCACTCACTCACTCACTCACTCGCATTTGTTAACATATTGGTTACTCATTAAATGATGTAGAACCCAGGTGGTATATATCATGTTATTTTCCCTGACCACTGTTGGAGATGTTAAAGCAGGACTATACTCAGTTGTTTTGGGATATTGAACAAACAATGTCGGACCCATAACTTTATTTCCACTGTTAGAACCGAACGATATGTACTGTAATAATTGAGAGCAGTGTGTCGTGCGGGACGTATAAGGTCACTGAGCCTCAGGTTGTTCAATAACGGCCCTTCTTACGGTTTATTATCTGGATCTGAACAGACTTAATATGAATGAATATGTTTAATAGGAGGCATTCTGCTTACTAAGGAAACATGTGAACCCACCATGTCTTTCTGGGAAGCGTTCAAATGTCTTTATTCAGCCCAAGTATGCATGCATAATGGAATACAATCACACCCCATTATGTTTGGTTTCCGTGCCTGTTTGTATTTCACTGTGCAATGGGTGTGCATGTGTATGTATTTGCTGGTGCATGCATCTGTGTGTGTGCGTGTGTGTGCATACGTGTGCATGTGTGCATGTGTGTGTGTGTGTGTGTGTGTGTGCGCGTGTGTGTGTGTATGTGTGCGTGCATGTGTGCGTGTGTGCGTGTGTGTGTGTATGTGTGCGTGTGTGTGTGTGTGTGTGTGTGTGTGTGTGTGATTAGCAGTGCCTAAATGACAATGTTTGATCAATGGCGCCACGCTCTGCCCTTGGCTCGTTTGCTTGTGCTCATCATCGCTAACGTGGGCTGAAATATCTGGGTAACAAAAATTGATATAATGACGGAGTGGGCCTTATTATCTTCAAGCTACATCAGTTTGGAGAAACTTCTGAGGGGAAAGCAAAATGTCTGGGAAATATTACAAGTCATTTATCAACTTGCCGTTTATTAGCATATTGCCTACAGTAGCACTTGCAGAAATCTAAATAAAACTAGCCCACTGGGAGGCTGGATCCATTTCTCCTTAAGACGGAAACCCCCGTATGAAAGCTGTTCTTACATGGCGCCCTTGACTTTAATGTGGCCCTACACTATTGACAGTGTAAACACAACCAGCCTGTACCACAGTGATATGACTAATGCCATCAAAAGCCATCAACAATCTGGCCCCCCGTCCTACCTTGCCGACCTCGTCCCCCTCCACACCCCCTCCCGTTGCCTCAGGTCTGACGACCAAACCACCCTCAAGACCACCAGGACCAAGCTCCAGACCTGGGGGTGATGGGGCCTTTTCAGCCGCAGCCCCGTCCCTCTGGAACGCCCTCCCCAACCACATCAGACAGGCCAACACCCTCCTCCCAACATTTAAACAGGCCCTCAAAACCCACCTCTTCAAGCTCGCCTTCACCAGTTAACCCTCTCCCCCTCCCCTTCCCATGTGTCCCCAGCACTACCTCAATTAGGCCCCTATACTTTCTTCTATTTACCTTTTTGTTTCTTTTTATTATTACTACTCGATCTTTTCAGCTTGTAAAGCGTCTTTGAGTGTCTAGAAAACTAATTATTATTATTATTATTATTATCATTATTATTATTACTAATGTTGGGATCTGGTAAGGCATGTATCTAACCCTCTGATTGGATTAGTCCTATTCTGTCCCACACCTCATCAGGCCTGATGTGATGTCCTGATGTGTCATGGCGATTGGTTGAGTACATTAATGATCAGTTGTGAAGGTTGCTGAGCAGTACAACAATAGCGCCGGAGCAATATTAATTAGGAGGTGACTGCATACTCAATTTTTCCTTGTCACGTTGAGCCTGGTCTCAGGTGGGGGGGGGGGGGGGGGGGGGGAAGAGAGAGAGAGAGAGAGAGGCAGGGGGGGGGGGGGGGGGGGTGCCAGACGGGGGGGGGGGGGCAGACGACAACCACCAAGCCCTGCATCCAATAGCCGAAATAATGTGTTTCCTTCCCCCCCCCCTTTACCCGCTGGATTCACTGTGATATTCAACTTGCAATTAAGCATGGCTTAGTGATCTGGTGATTAATGCCTCCCGTGGCTGCGCTGAAGGAGCCAGGGCTGGAGCCGGAGTCCCTGGTTAACATGCTCTCTCATCATGGCCACCGCCTTCACTACACCACGTCTCACGTCTCTTTTTCTCTCTCTTTCTCTCTCTCTCTCTCTCTCCCCCCCACCATTACAGGGAAGATGGAGAGGTCCATTTGCAATTCAGTAACCTTTATGACAGCAACACTCTTTAATCAGAGGCTCCTATTTCCCTTGTGAGGCTCACAGTCAGACAGACACACACACACACACACACACACACACACACACATACATGCAGGCGCACGCATGCACACGCACACGCACATGCACACGCGCACACATGCACACACACACGCGCACGCATGCACACACACTCACGCACACACACACACATTCATCAGAGAAGGAGTAGGGGTCCGTGAAGTACGAAGGCTGGGCATGTTGGCGGAGGTGACGTGTGTGATTTATACGTCTCCTCTGCCGTTTCATTTGTTGTCGTGGGAGGCTTTTAATTTTTATTGAGGGACAGCACTAACTAAATTGTTCCCGGCTTAAAGGTGAAGCATGTTAGTTTGCATGGCTGGCCTTACAAAAAAGTCAATACGCTATTTCTCGCGGCAAATCTGTGCATATCCAACGTAAACAAGCGCACGCAAAGGCCAGTTCCCGACCTCATACACATTCTTAGAAAGCCCTTGGGTCGGACCAAAACAACGCTCTCCACCGATCGTTCTATATCCAGAGATCTCATTCGTCGATCGCTCGTTTTATACTTTTTTAAAGTATTTTTTTCTGTAATTTCATATTTTACAGACAGGAAAGTAAGGGAGAGAGGGCATGTCAGCAGGTCATGGG
>NC_137674.1:15739257-15784257 GCF_963989245.1 Nansenia antarctica
GAGGGGGGAGTTTAACACAGGCAAACATAGAGAGACAGAGAGGAATGACCCGCTGCGGAATGCAGCCACTTGCGGCCCCACAGCAATTTAGCTCACCCAGAGCCAGAGGACTCTCAGACTCTCAGCGTCTCGGAGCTCAGACCCAGACAGTGCATATGAACGGCTGTGACGGCAGGCGCACTTGCACACACGCACGCACACACAAATGCACGCCCATGCGCACAGACACACACACATGCATGCAGGTACACGCACGCACGCGCACGCACACACACACACACACACACACACACACAGTTAAACATACACACGCACACAAATACAGATACATACACTATTGCTATATGGATATACAATAGTACAGAAGCCATTTTCAATTTGAATGCCTTTTGAGACAAGAGTGTCTCTTCTGTGGGTTTTATGGTGTCGTCAATACACATGGGTGCGAATCAAAGCGTCTTTAAGGGGAATGCATTAAGAAAATATTTCATACATTTTTTTCTATGACACAACAACAATGACAACACATGGGAACCCTGTGCTTTCTGAAAAAAAATATATAGTGGGGGAAATAATTATTCAACACATAAACATTTTTTTTATTCAACATATTTCCATTGCAGCTATTCACGTGGAATTTAGACCAGACATTGGTATTAACTCAATAAAACCACACAGCTAAAGACATTGTAACACTCCAATCCATAACAAAGTGATGTGCAATAAGGGAATGACACAGGTAAGAAGAATTTAACACGCTGACTGAAATGTATTAAATACTTGGTGCAGAAGCCTTCGTTTCCAATGACACCTTCAAGACGCTTCCTGTATGAAAAACAGAATCTCTCACAGTGATCAGGTGGTATTTTGGCCCGTTCTTCAACACAGTCTTTAAATATTGAAGATTCCGGGGGGCCTGCTGGTGAATTTTCATCTTCAGTTCCTTCCCCAAATTTCTCTATTGGATTTAAGTCTGGGGATTGACTAGGCTAGTCCAACACCTTTATTTTCTTCCTCTTGACCCAATTGAGAGTCTCCTTTGCAGTATGTTTTTGATCGTTGTCCTGCTGGAAGATCCACCTGTGTCTCATCCTCGTCATCCTGGTGCATGGTGCAACAGATTCTTCTCAAGAATTCCCCGGTACATGGCTCCATTCATGTTCCCTTCGATCATTTGTATTCCACCAGTACCATGTAAAGAGAAACAGCCCCATACCATGATGCTTCCACCTCCGAACTTCACTGCAGGTATGGTGTTTTTAGGATCATATTCAGAGCAATTTCTTCTCCAAACATAGTGCTTCGTATTGTTGCCGAAAAGCTCGATTTTTGTCTCGTCTGACCAGAATACATTCTCGCAGCAATCCACAGGCTTCTTCAACATTTCTGTAGCAAACTTCAAACGAGCTTCAAATGGCCTTTTCTTCAGTAATGGAGTCTTCCGGGGTGATCGCGAATGGAGACCGTGGCAACTGTACCCGGTGCTTCCAGGTCTTTCTGGAGCTCCACTGGAGTGGCCCTTGGCTCTTGGACGACTCTTCTGACTAACCTTCTGACTGCCCAGCCAGACATCTTGTGAGGAGCTTCTGTGCGTGGCAGGTTGATGGTCGAGTGATGTTCCTTCCACTCGCGATAATGGCTGGAATGGTGCTTTTGTGACAGCAGCTGGTGAAAGCGGGACCAAGTCCAGACTTTTATTCCGAAAAATGTAAATAAATGTCAGCATTGTTGAAAATCAATGACACACTCGCTATTCAAGCCAAAATATTGCAATGCAATGGATTCGGTGAGTAATCCCCACTATTATCTAGTTAGTGTACGTAGAGTAGTGGGGCTTACATACCGAATCCATTGCATTGCAATATTTTGGCGACTTCATGACATTTTATACAATTCTGAAGCAGTGGCGGCTATAATGTACAGTATATAACGGAAACACTGCTTGTTGACAAATGATTTGTTTACTTGCCTTAAGAGGTGTGAAACCTATTTTCAAAGAGTGGAAGTTCTTACCCACCAACATGCACTAACGCAGCTGATTTTAATTAGCACAGGTCGGAGAACTCATTATTTGCGTAATCTAATTCAGTGCTTTTTCTTACTGTGCTCAATACGTTTTCTCCTGTGTCATTCCCCTTTATTGCACATAACTTTGTTATGGATTGGAGTGTTACAATTTCTTTAGCTGTGTAGTTGTATTGAGTTAATACCAATGTCTGGTCTAAATTACATGTGAATAGCTGCAACGGAAATATGTTGAATTAAGAATGATCTGGTAGATATTTCAAACATGTTGTGTGTTTTGGGTGTGAAAACCAGTCATTTTGAATTAGGTTTGCATTCAAAGCTCCTAATTTCACTTGAATGAAGTGCGGCGTGCATGCACGTGTGTACGTGCGTGCGTGCGTAAGTCTCATTAGGCGCCTACCTGCTCTACATTAGATGTCAGTGGTGGCGGAGGGCCCCGTTCAGATTAAGACTAATGCCAGTGGCCCCAGGAACTACCATTAGAGTCACACTCATTACTCAGGGCTTGGTGACGGAAGCAATTTAAAGCCCCCGTCTTCACAGTACAAGAGGGAGGGCAAGCCCCCCTGTCACTGGAAGGGAGGCAGAACACACACACACACACACACACACACACACACTCACACAAAACAGTACTCCCTCATCCTGTCCTCCAAGGACAAGTGAAGTTCAGACCCTTGGTGACATCATTGACTAACTCTCCTTTGGCTTTTAATTTATTTAAGAGACTTCAGATAGCCCCAAGTTGGCTGGCTGGCTCCAATAGGAAGACATCCAGCAGTCCATATCAACATTGGCTAATGCTTTCTGTCTAGCTGTTATGGACAGTTCCTTGCTACAGATGTGAGATGATGATGTTGAGAGAGAGAGAGAGAGAGAGAGAGTAGAGAAAAAGGCTAACTTTCCCTCCACCGCAGACCTCTGTAAAGATTAGACGGTCAATATGTGTCAGCCGTGTGTCAGTAGTGCTGATTTACAGAGAGAAGAGGTGTGTGTGTGTGTGTGTATGTGTGTGTGTGTGTGTGTGTGTGTGTGTGTGTGTGTGTGTGTGAGAGACTCTCCCACAGCAAGGTTACAGCTGCTCTCAGGACTCAGTGTCAGTCTGCCAGAAGAATGCCAGTCAGGGCCAGCTCTGGGGTGGCTGTCACTCAATAATGAAGGATTGGCCCATCAATTAGCACCTGTCACCATGGCAACTCTATCATCTTAATGACAGGGCGGGGCTGGCCTGGACTGGGTTATGAAGACTTGTAGAACCAACCTTTTGTTCTTGTGTCCCTTGAACTGAACATATTGTAGTGGTTTTTGAGTTGTTATTTGTTATTTTTTTTGTCCCTTGAACTGAATATGCTGAAGTACTATCTGAAGGGTAGTGTTGTGTTTCCGTTCAAATACTGTTGGTGTGCTTGATCAAAGAGGATGAAACCAAGAGGCGTTCGGCATGTTGGGGTAACTCTGCTAACGGCTAATATCAGAGTGCATTGTGGTATATGAGGAGACACGTTTCTAAATAGAGAAAAGGAAAGTGATTGAGAAATGCACATCAAATGGCCATTCAATCGTCTTTTGCAAAGAAACAGCTCATCATGACTTTATTTACTTAATTATATTATACAATAAATGTGTTTTCTAACTAACGTGACATATATCAAGGAGATTTGTGAGTTTGACATACAGTATATTTCAAGGAGAAATGTGAGTTTGAATGAATGGTGCACACATGCCGACAAGTAGACAGTGAAGCAGCAAGTCAGGAATGGTCAAGCAATTAAACTTGCGGGTGGTGTTACGTGATGGTGTCTTGTGTCAACCATAGAGACACGATGGAAAATAACTGTGGGACATCGTTAAAAAACGACACGTTGCACAGTAGAATGTGGTAACAGCATCATACAGTGCCATGTTGGTTTATGGTTGTCATTTGATGTCATCATTGTCTGTCATTGTTTAAAAATAAAGTGTTTCTGAATATCTGCATTTGACGGTCATCACACAACATTATAATAATAATAATAATAATAATAATAATACATTAGACTTATACTGTATAGCGCTTTTCTAGACACTCAACGACGCTTTACAAACTGAAAAGATCGAGGAGTAAAGAAAAGGAAAGGAAACAAACATAAATAAATAAAATAAAGTATAGCGGTCTAATACATTTTTAGATTGCTAAATCTAAATCTAAGTGTCTTTGTAGGACAATCTACTCTGTATACTGCAAGTATATCTAGATTTCGGGCGGAGAAGTGGCGAACAAGCAACGTCAGCGTCCTCTCTCGACCGGCATTTTTTGAAAAGTGAAAAGTCTTACGAGTATGATCAATGTAATGTTAGCTAGCTGCCTCTAAACATGGATTTGGCTGGGCATACATTAATTAATTTGAAGGTGGTAAACACAGTCTGGCTATCTTATCTGTCTGGTTAACTTATCTGTGTAGTTCTGAGTTTCTCTCCAGAGCCATAGACAGATGTCTGTAGTGTAGCGTCTGAGAAGCGGCGAACAAGCAACGCCAGCGTCCTCTCTCGACCGACGACTCAACTGACTACTCTGTACTACATTGTAACAAGGTTGCAGGTGGACTGTAAAGGAACGTTTTCTACATGTCATTATTTGACAGTCATGATCCAACGTCCAACATGTTATTACATTAATAGAACTTGAATGCGTTATTTAACATTGATTGATAGCTGTCACACCTAACTTGATAATTTACCACAGGATGTTGTGAAAACCACTTCCAAATGGTTGACCTGATTAGCATGTCTTCTAACATTTTCCACTATGATTGAATAAACAGTGTTCTTTATGACCCTGTTTGGGATTTGAACCCACAACCTTTTGGTTTGTAGTACGTTGTTCTGTCCACAATGCCACTAGTCCACTGCTCCAACACAAGAGTAATAACAATTGAGCATTAGAGAAAAATAAGAAATGTGAGGAAATACTTTCCTTGCGGTTGTAAAGACATGTCTATCATACATTACTTTATCCCATTATTGATATAGGTATCATGTTCATTGTTTAAACATCTTAACAAGTTTGAATCCCAAGTGAAGGCCTATCAAAATGTGAATATCAACTGATAACTTGATGATAACTTGATCTCTTTCATTTTCAACTTGTGCCAACATGTAGCAATGTAAACAGGGTTAGCATTTTGACTTTTTTTTGAACATTTTGAACAACAACAACAACAAAAAAACACGTAAAAAAACAATACTCTTATAACCATTGTACGATGTTAGTTTGGTTAGTTTCTGACTGTTCTACAACTGTGACACGATGACAAATGCTCATGGGGAATGGGATGACAAAATCAGCATTTGACTTCCCCCACCGTTGCTCTTTCAACGACGATATTTGAAATGCGCGTTATTCATCCGCCATCTTGATTTACAGCAGTAGTTTTAAAGATGAGGCCAAATTACACCACCTAATACATTTGGGAAATATGACTGACACAGATATCTTTCTCTCCCCTGTGTCTACTGGAAATAGCATTGTGACTGATTGATATTATAATTCTTCCCCTGAAGTAAAGGTTTTATTGCGCATCATAAAGACAGGGCTTTACATCACTCTCCCTCTTTCTCTCTCACTCTCTATGGATCCTCAAAGTGCCGAGGACTGGTTAAAAGCTGTCAATCATTGATTTTCCCCAGCCTGACAGCAGAGTGATGCATCCAGTGATTGAAGGAGTCAGGGTTTTGTCTGCCTCTCCAGCGCTGAGAGGGTGCCAGTGAGATATATCCTCCTCACACCCCGTCTAAACCATCCTATATCCCTGCTTCCCTCCCTTCCTCCCTCTCTTCCTCTCCATTTTTTCCTCCCCCCTGTTCTCCCCTTTCTCCCACTCCCCCCTCTCTCTCTCTCTCTCTCTCTCTCTCTCTCTCTCTCTCTCTCTCTCTCTCTCTCTCTCTCTCTCTTTAACAAATGGGCATCAACAGGCCATGAAATAATCAATGCTGATGATCCATCTTGGAGCCTGTCGATATGTTAATGAGTGCGCCTCATCGTTATGTCTGGCGGGTCGTAAATCACTACCTCTTACCAGAATGTACGGCAGCTGGTGCTGCAGCCAACCCCCGGCCAGGAATAAAACACTGTCTTTTAACGATTAATGTCCAAACATTCTGCCGCCCCGCGCCTTGATTGTTTTCAGATGCCAAAAGAGTAGGACGGATTGTAAATCAATAAAACAATAAGACAAAGTGTTTTAATGAAAAAAAGAGGTTGCGAGTAAATCATCGCCGCGCTTCACCATTTAGCACTGCTTCCTGGGTAAGGAATAATTGGATACCTGGTACCCAGAAGTCATTTTTAAGGTTATAAATGCCTGTGTCGGCAAGTAGTGAGAAGCGGACTGGCTTGCAGCCGTAGATTTTTCAAGTGTGCTTCCCCCCCCCCCTCCCTGAAAAGGCCTGTGCAAAGCTAAGTAAGGGTTTTGGTAGCCAGGTATTTCCATTTTCGAAATACAGATAGAAAGTAGTATTTCTTTGGGAAAAAGAAACACAGTTTTGCTCCCCTGAGACTGATGTAGGCCTACAAGTTAATGAATATGACAATAAAGGAACTACGTTGTCGGATTGCGTTGTGGACGGCATATTGACGACACGATGACGAAATGCATTTTCTGAGCCGATCTGATCTCTGGCCACACAAGCGTTTTCACACCGTCGTGCGAAAGAATCTCTGGCCACATGGAATCGCGTATTACAGGATCATTCAAGTACACTGGGCATGCACGTGCTGGTAGACCCAGGAAATGACTCAAGTATAGGGCTTATTCGAGTGACGTCATCACTCTCAGCGGCGGCCATATTGTAGCCTCAGTAAACATTCCACTGCAGCCGGCATTTGAGATACAACGTCGGGAAACAGCTAAGAAGTGCACAAACCCCCCCCCCCCCCCCCCCCCCCGTTCCCCCCTTTTTCATATGGGAAAGGTTGTGTGACGCCATGTCAGTACGGCTTGGCGAACATTCAGGGCTAAGGTTAGGGTTCATTTAGGATAAGGGTTAGAGGACCTGCTTGGATGGGAACTAGCCACCACTGTTACCTCCCCCCTCGTTTCTGACAGAGCACTTTCTTTTAGGCAAGCCATCCTACCTACATGACAGCACCCATCCTGACTGGGCCCCTGCATTGAAGCTGGCAGGAGAGACTCAGAGAGCAAAGCATGTCGTTAGCCTCGTAGCATAATTGCCTAAGTCATGCTTCACTTGTGGTCAGCCGAGCCATCTTTGTATGTAGTGTCAAAAATGCCTATGTCAAAGAGACGACTTGGGCAGATAGTGATTTTGGAATGTAACAAGCATTCTGATGGCTGATGGCATAGGCAATAATGCACAGTGAATCAGCAGTGTTAGTAGAGTAGAGTTAAGGCAGATATCTCAATCTGGCCAAAATATGACTTAGGCAATTATGCTACGAGGCTAACGATGTCAAGTTGTACCTTCTGACTAAATGTAGGGTTGTAAAACAGCAGGTTGATACCGCATGTGTAGTGTGACCTTAACATAGAAGACCTTAATCACAAGAGAAGAAGAGAATTCAGAGAAAATATGTTTATTTTCAATGTACCATCGCCAAAATTAAATGATTTTATTAAACACTTCAATTACTGTATATCGTGTCATACTGTATTCTGGTTACATTCACAATAATGCATTTCCTTTCATGTGTCATAAGCTACTCTATTCTAGTTACATTCACAATACTGCATATTCTGTCTCCCCTAACCCTGCCATGCATGTGCAGGGTGCAGCCAGGATAATGCCATCCTTCTGAGCAATGACCCATGGGTGCAGAGGTGGGGCACTTAGCTTCTGACTGTGTTGCACCTGTGTGAAGACAAGAACACAGATTGTTTTGCAATCAGGATTTAAATACATCAAGAGGCATGACGTACAAGAACATTATGTAGCCTCTGTTAGCAGCTCTAGAGATTCTGATTGGTTGGTTTGTTGATCAGTGACTGTTGGTTCCTTAGTGGGTCAGACAGACACACACACACACACACACACACACACACACACACACACACATACAGACAGACAAGACAGACTGTCCACACTGACAGACAGACACACACCATACATACGTATCATATTATGTACATTTACATTTTATATATACTGTATATATAAGACTCTGTCATCGTTTTCAACACACACTCATACACACTCAGCACCATGTAGCCTAGCCCCTAGAGTAGTGTAGCCTAGCCCCTAGAGTAGTGTAGCCTAGCCTAGCACCATGTAGCCTAGCCCCTAGAGTAGTGTGGCCTAGCCCCTAGAGTAGTGTGGCCTAGCCTAGCACCGTGTAGCCTAGCCCCTAGAGTAGTGTGGCCTAGCCCCTAGAGTAGTGTGGCCTAGCCTAGCACCGTGTAGCCTAGCCCCTAGAGTAGTCTAGCCTAGCCCCGTGTAGCCTAGCCCCTAGAGTAGTGTAGCCTAGCCTATCACCATGTAGCCTAGCCCCTAGAGTAGTGTAGCCTAGCCTAGCCCCGTGTAGCCTAGCCCCTAGAGTAGTGTAGCCTAGCCTAGCACCGTGTAGCCTAGCCCCTAGTTTAGTGTCCTGACAACCATTTGATGCTGTTAGGGTTATTGCAGCTTACTGCTGTAGTAAAAACTGAACATGACACTGGGGTGATTTATTATCTGTGTGTTTTCTTTATCCATTATGTGCATAACGGTTTTACATGTTGCAGTAGATAGACTATTATATTAGTTTTTTTGAGAGATGGACTGGGGGTTTAACTCAGGACAAAGGGAGAGCCGGAATGACAAAGTGTGTTTACGACATTTCAGGCCATGGGAGTTCTCCATGAGAGGATGATTCTGACATTCCACAGGATGCATACGCCTGCATTGCACTTAAATTCACCAGCAGGCCCCAATAACATTAAGGGTATTTAGGTGACAGATCACTGCTCTTTGTCCATTTATTCTCTGACGTTCCTGAAGACTAAACACTCATAAACATGACTTGCCTGTGAAATTAAGAAGGAGATATATCATTTTCGGAGACACACACACACACACACACACACACACACACACACACACACACACACACACACACAAACACGCAATGTTATTGAACACATGCAGGCACACGCAGACACGCACGCACACTCGCGCACACACACACACGCACACTCGCGCGCGCACACACACACACACACACACACACACACACGCACACAATGTTTTGCCTGGTTTTCCCCGATCAGCATTTAACCTTTAAACATTTTTTTTCATCTGTGCTGTTTGAGGATTGCTCTTGATACAAGCAGGATATCAGTCCAATGACCTTGTACACCGGCGTTCAGCCCAGCCTCGTGATTACACTGTATCCTCATGTGTCTCTACAGGGTCTCTCAGAGCAGGGCTGGCTTTTATGTGCTACCCTTGGACATCCCGGTGATGATGAATCGTAAATCTGAGCGTTTATAGCAATGCTAGCAAATTGAATAATATCCACATCACTGCTCCTTCATACCTGGGTCCACATTTTCAATATTGGTAGTTAACCAGCGAGGCACCTCAGTCTTAATAGCGTGACTCTATTCAATATTTGCAGTGCAAATGTCTTCCTCTACTAGTGGAGTATGTATAAGGGTTGCCATTTTGTGTGTTTTCCTTTTTTTATCTCCTTGTGTGTCAACTTCTGTAGTGTGACATCACTGTATTGGAAAAATCCATCAATATTCACCATGGGGACAGGAATGCCTACTGGTGTGGATCACGGCAGCCATCTTGTTTTTACACGTCCCCCGAGTTGTAAATCCTCTGTGGTCTCCGGGTCTCCGCACACACATTTCCTTTCATTGTGATGTTGTACAGCAAGAAAACAGAGACGTGTTTGCACTGTGTTTATGCTACTCTGCACTCTCCCAAGTTCAGCAGAGCAGGGCTGCATACTGGAACCCTCCTCTTGGTTTACAGAACATGATAGCTACTAAAAGCATTAGCAGCCCCCAATATATTAACAGGAACTGAATTTACTTCACAGTCTGACAGCTCACATTCCTGCGGCCTCCGCCGGGCCTAAATCATGCATTGCGATAGAGCAGCCCAACTTTATATATGTTTTTTTGACTCCCCTCAGTGCTAAGTATTATAATGATGAATCTGGTACTCTGGCTTATGCCAGCTCAGGGCGGACATACATAACAGCAGTTGTTTATTTTTATTTTTTTAAATAAATAGAGAATATCTCAATGGAGACAGATAGCAGAGAGGGGAGCTTGGGAAATGGCAACCGTTTGACTTGTGGAAGTTGCGTTTCTAAATTGTTTTGGTTACCGAGACAAGGAGCATTAACTCCAGACAAAGGCAGTAAATAATAGATCAGCCGGCCGCAATAAACGCCATGTGATGAAGACACCAAATGGGGATTTTTAGATCTCATAACTGTCATGTGTCAATCGACTACATCTCTCTACCCCTCGATCCATTTATCCCTTTATCCATCTACCTGTCCGTCTATGTCACACACTGTATCCCCCCCTTAGATGTTCCTTTTGTGTCTGTGTGGTTGTCTTCCCCTTTCAGAACAGATGGAGCTTGACCTTATCACCTTATTATACTGGATTTATTACTGCACAACATGTCGTTTCATTAGACAGGGTTGCCAGTTAGGCTTTAATAAGACATTTAGGGAGTAGGGTTTACAGTATCTGCTTAACACAGACCTACATGGCAACCCATTCGGTATGTACAGTAATTGAATAAAATATTCAGGCCGTTGTTGAATATAAGTACAGTAACTGCATTCTATTCTTAATGATGTAAAAAGGAATACCTGTATTGAGTTTTGAGGGAGTGGGAACTGCTGTGTGCTTTCCTCCAGTAGCAGGTAGCAGCGTGTCGTTAACTACATTTGTTGTGAACAGGGATAATGGCTGTTCCCTCTGCAGGATGTTGCGTCGTGGCGAATCTCATCTCATCTCTGCGACGACAAAGAGCTAGGATAGCAGCGTATCAACACCCCCTCGTACACAGCTCCCCTGTGGCAACACTCCACACTCCCAGTATCTGTGGGGTCATCGGCCTAATGATTTGCTAAAGCGCATTTTAAAATTGCAGATCATTTTGGGCGGTATGATATTAATGAGCAGATACGCTTATTAGCGTTCCCTGGGAATTGTTGTTGATGGGGACAATCTGGGAACAGTGAAACATGATTTAACACACTCAGCAGGAGTTGTAGGATTTGCCCATTGTGGTGCGCTGCCATTAATTCTCATTGTACAGGCAAGGAGCTTGATGGCACACTGTCATGGCTGTTTATTGGAGGAATTAGTGGGGTTTTTGTGCTGCCGTTGTTGTGGTGTTACACTAAATGCTAATTAGGCTCCAGGATGATAATTAGAGTCTCTCGCTAGACAGACCAATTTAACTAGTCCCACACTAGGAGCATTAAGAAGATTAACACACACACACACACACACACACACATACACACTCTCTCTCTCTCTCTCTCTCTCTCTCTCTCACACACACCCACCCACCCACACACACCCACCCACACACACACACACACACACACACACACCCACACACACACACACACTCACCCACACTCACATTCACATATTCACACACACACACACACACACACACACACACACACACACACACACATCTCACCTTGTAATTAGACTCCTGCTAACCACCAGCCAAGCCAAAACTCTGGGTCAGAAAAAGTTTGCTCTTTTTTAATGTTAATCATTCCTTTGTTGTCATTTGCATTTGGACCACATGGATGTATGAACTGTAATAGGCACTTTTTGGGAGGTAACATGCCATTTATTGCATGACCACTGAGGCACGTCAGGTCAACCTATTCCCCAGTAGCTATCTAGTCCTGTAGTAACTTCATTTCAACTTTGTGTGTACTGTATGTCCTGCTCTGTGATTGGTGGAGTATCAGAACGAAAACAAAACATTCTCATTTTCCGTAAAATGTAATTGTTTCTCGTTCATCGTGTTATGTCACGTCACATACAGAGGAGTAATGTGGAGCGTGCACATGCACATCAAACTGCAGCCAGGCCTGTCTGCCTGTCGAGGCCTGTGAGCTGCATGGCAGCAGAGGTACGTCATCCCCTGCTCGGCCTGCACTTTAAAACCCAGACACTAAGAGGAGGGCGGGGAGGCTACTCTACCTCACAGCGTGCCGTCCTTCTCGATCATCTGCCGACACGCTGCTGGAGATGGTAAAAACACATAGCTCTCCAGCCGGACTCCAGTGGATGGATGGTCATAACATATTCGCTGAAGCCGAAGACGGTTTACTTTGATATACTGAGGAGTAGGCCTACCCTCGTTCCTAAAAGGAATTAGCTCCTTGTAAGACCGCGCGCCGTCTGTCAGAATATCCTCTGAATTAAGTGTTTTTCTTTTTTAAATTTATCACTGTATCGGAGTCATGAACGTGTTGAATAGGATTACCGTAACCTTTATTAGCTTCGCTATTCGGTTACAACGAGACGTTGGCCTTCTCGGTGAGAAAGCTCTTTACTTTATATAGCGTGATTGCCTTGTAAACCGATGCCACTGCTTGTACTCAGCGCCAAGGTTTCAGCTTGGCAGACGGAGGCTGATAAGGGTCATAAGAAAATGGTCGACTTCAAACTTGCCATTCATATTAGGCAAATATGCCATACTCAAAGAGACAGAGCGAGAGAGGTTGGCGATTGTTGCTGAACTAAGATGTATGTAAATACATCTATTATTTAGGTAGGCATTAGGGAGTACTATTGTTGTCTCAGCACACAACTAGGCTCGGGCTACAGCCTTGGGGCCTTCCCCAGAACACTTTATCATGTTTTTAGCCCTCATGAATAATTAAAAACTTAAATTACTTGCCATGTACAAAATTCATATGCAGGGGGTTGGGGGCGGGGGGGGGGAGAGAGATACATGAAAATTAATTTTCTTTTCTCTGAGAGTGACGGGAAATCAATTAATCTTGATGTATTATTTCATGCAGGGCAGGGTACAAGAAGCAGGAGAGAGAATGGCTACAGCTGTTCTCATTGGAGGGCCCATACATTATAGTTGGCGGGTTTGACAGCTTCTGAAGGAAAAAAGGCTGAGGGATATCAGGCAGGTGAAGCCTCTGTACAACATCATTGGAGGGTAGAAACTGTATCGAGGGACTCTTATAAAACTCACAGTGGAGGGGAAAATGTTATTGAATGTTTTTTCGTTTTTTTTATTTTTTATCCCCGGCCTTGGTTCTCCCCTTGCTTGTTGTCAATATTTATGATCTTCCCTCTTTGTTAGAACATCTTGTCCGTGTGATTAACTAGTTGTATCCTTGCGTTCGTCTCTCTGTTGTTTTGGGGGGGGGGGGGAATTGAGATTTACCACCCGTCTGATAAATGTGTTCAGGTAATATAATACTTTAGATAGAGTGACAGAGCTGTTTACTGCCTGTTTTAAAGTTATAGAACTTGTCCCCGTTTGCAACTTTGTTGTCCGTGGCTCCCCTCTCTCTCTCCGGGGACATCGGTTGTAAATAGAAAGTTGGGCAGAGAAATTATGAGGTTTTCGGAGGGAGTAGAACCACACAGTATAACCTTGATCAAACCACGATCGCTCATCTGCAACCCAGTTAACAGAGACGCAAGAGTGCTCTTTCTGCAGGACTTTATTGCACAGTATCTAACTATCTGCCTTATATTAATTCTATTGACATTAGTGACTTTTTCCAGCATGCTTTTAAAAAATATTTGACTTTTAGAAAACAAAATACAATCATATACAGAATTACACCGTAGTCGGTATGTACAGTGTGTCCATACAGTGTGTACTATGTCCCTGTTCCATGGTGCTCTTTAATTATAGATTATTATTTAATTATAAGCGCTTTGAGTTGCATTTCATGTACGAAAGGCGCTATATAAATAAAGCTTTACTTACTTACTTACTTACTTACTATAGTTTATAGGAACTTTTCGGAAAGTGCTGTGCTCCACAACTGTTGGAAGTCAACATGTCGCCCACTTACTGAGAGATGAATGGCCGAGCTGCCTGCCACGGCCACTGATGAGTGACAGGTGACACACGTTGTGTCACTTTGCAGCTCCGTGTTTGTCAGAGGGCTGTTACAGTGGCTTCCTCTCACTCATACTGGACCAATAAACAGGCCCGGGCTGGGAAAGAGAGAGGTGATGCCATGTCCTGTGTGTGTGTGTGTGTGTGTGTGTGTGTGTGTGTGTGTGTGTTTTTGTGCGTGCGTGTGTGCGTGTGCGTGTGCGTGTGTGTGTGTGTGTGTGTGTGTGTGCGTGTGTGTGTGTGTGTGTGTGTGTGTGTGTGTGTGCGCGTGCGTGTGTGTGTTTGTGCACGCGTGTGTGTGTGTGCGTGTGTGTGTGCGTGCATGCCTCAGCAGTGGACCATATGGTCCTGTACATCAGAGAGAGAGAGAGAAGGAAGGAGGGAGGGGGAGGAAAGAGGAAGGGGAGGAGGAGGAAAGAAAAGAGAGAGAGAGAGAGAGAGAGAGATTATGCCTCTGTATTCTCTGTATTTATCCAACGAGTTGGCACTGTTCTCCACTCTGCCCAGGAGAGGCCCCGTGTTCCACTGTGCTATAAATTCCATTCCATTTATGAACAGATTTCACTGGTCAACAAGATTGGTAATCAACAATCAGTAAACATCTGTTACTATCTATTAATAACGCCGCACCGCTGATTTACGGCTGGGTCGGCGGCTGGCGTGTTCGCTCGAAAATGTATTTATATGCTTGACGAGGGGCAGATTGGAGCGGGCGTCCGACGCCATTTGTAAATGTGAGACAAATTAGAGAGCAGGAGACAACTAAATTAAAAAGCCAAATGACCAGGGCCAGATGGAGCTCAATATAACAAATGGAATAAGTTGTGGAGGTGCCAGTTGTACAGACGCTGGGAGGGGAGGATTGATTTGGGAGAACCATTGCCGAGCAGATAATAAAAAGGTTATATTCACACTTATGAGACAGAAACTAGGTCTTGAATGCCCTCCAGTTTTATGTTACATGCATTCACACATATGGACAATTCCTGTCCACAACATCGTTTCAAAGCTGTTGTTAAGAGAGTGAAGTAAACACAGTTAGGAAGGTCTTGACATTGGGTTTATTCCTGTCAACGTATCGCTGGGTAACTGATGCTTTGTCCAAACTACACTCCACTTGCCTTGACCTATCATTGGATTTGACCCCCTGTGTGACATAACGGTATGAACATCAATAATAGACATTTTCTGTCATTGGGTAGTTTAAAGTATTGATTCAAGCTAAACAATATTAATAGTTGAGCCACGGTTTAGTTTTATGTGTTTATTATTACGTGCAAGTATTTTATCTTGATGAGCAATGCATTACTGTAAGTGGCTTAGGCCTCATTTCTCATTTCGACTTATTTTTCTATGAATACATCCCACCTGCTCTTTAGGTTAAGAAGTATGAGCATGCAGTATTTGTAGCTAGTCAATGGATGTGCACCAGTCGGGCAAGGGACCACATTTGTGTGGGTTAAAGACTGCATGTTAGTGAAATAGATCATAAGCAATGCCATTATGATAATGGATTACAGCACTTCCTTTTCGGCGTAATATCTTATTTATGACCTTTTGGATCGGCTCTGGAAGAAAAGGAAAAGAAAACATACAATTTGTCGACACTGTTCTGCTCTATGGCCCTCTTCTAAACACAGAACAGCCAGTATTTACTGAATGCAATTTATTCAACGAGTTGGAGTAGAAGATTAGTTTTGGGTTAATGAAGTCTAGAGTTGGGAGGGAATGGATATTACTCTAGTAATGTCGAGCCTTTTAATTTCCACTGTAGCAGTCAGGGCTAATGTATGATTCTACATTATGTTTTTAGATTGCATAAAGTGGTCATCGCCATTCGTCTTACTTATTTAAAGCACCATTATTCAGATGTATCTGAAACGATGCATTAAGACTCTCGTTCCACTGCTGGTTTTCAAGGTACTGACTAAGTGTAATAAGTGTAGTATTCCCCAGCAGAGACAATAACACATCTCTAATACTGTCCTGAAAGCCTATCTCACTGTGTGCGGTCTTTCCCTTTGACAAGCTGTTAACACATAATATGCAGTCATTTATTTCTTTGATTTTAGTAGTTTCTTAGTTTTCTAGTCGCCTTTTTCTTTTGCTGCTGAGCTATCGTTATGAGAACCTCAGATTTCATCACTCACCAGAAATTCCTTTTTAT
Source organism: Nansenia antarctica (assembly GCF_963989245.1). Taxonomy (NCBI): domain Eukaryota; kingdom Metazoa; phylum Chordata; class Actinopteri; order Argentiniformes; family Microstomatidae; genus Nansenia; species Nansenia antarctica. Next base: position 15,755,528 of record NC_137674.1, read on the forward strand.
TATTTTCTCCATGAGATTTTCTCTCTAGTTACTTACCCCAGTCTTTACCCGTCCCCCAGATAAGAGGGGGGGGGGCTGACAGGGACTATTTGTTATGAGGATGAGACAGGGGCGACACACACTAGATTATAAAATGCAGAGACGTGCAGAGGTCAGATAAACAATTTGCCACCAAACTTGGCTACCCATAATGCTCTTTGGCCTGTCTGCTCAATATCAGGCGGTAGGAGGGAGGGGTGGAAGGAGGGAGAGAGTGAGGGAGGGAGAGAGGGATGAGGGGGTATGGAGGGAGGGGGTGAGGAGTACAAAGGAACAGTGAGAACCCCCCGCCCCCCCTGGCTGATGGCAGTCAGGTTTGCATTTTTTCTCTCTCTCTCTCCCCCTCTCTGTGTTAATTCACAGGATGAAAAGCTGCTCTGTGCGATGTGTCATATGTGACTGCTCCTGGTGTTTCTGGACACCTCTCGGAAATGAGAAAGACGTCAAATTCGTCTTTAAAGTTTTTTTTTTTTCCTTTCAGATTTTCGTTTTTTTAGCTAACATTCAACTCGAAGATGTGAAGTACCCACTCGTTATTTTTCCGAACAGTTTTACGTTCATTAAATAAGTGTAATCTATAACACAATGACTTCGTTTCTTGTTGTTTGATGGGGATTCATTATCTTTGATGGGGATTTTCTGTGCTTAGTGATTTCCGGTGTAGCAACTTTCAAATACTCATGTCGTCTTCAGTTTGTTTCCGATTTCAATGTATGATGCATCATTTGAAAGCTTACAATCTGTAGTTTAAGCACATGTAAAAAACTGAAAAATGATTTCGCCTACAGGTAGCCCTTTTCATTGGGCTGTGTCACATATATCAGAGACAGGACATCAGTAATCTTTGCTCAAGGGCACAGATAACAGACAGATAGACATGTGAATGAGAAGGGGGAAAAAAAAGCAACTCATCCTTTTCTGCTACCACCACACAGGAGATAAAGCAAGATTTATGACTCATCTCGGACCACATACCGGCCGCGCGGCCCATTTTTCACATGCTCCAAAAATTGGTGCTGGAAAGCAATCTGCTTGTCACTGTGTCCATCAGGTGCTTCAGCAGGAAATTGGGTCCTTCGGGCGTTTTACTCCGCAGTCAGCTATTTTCTTTATAGCAGCTTTGTTTTTAATGGTATCCATAAATATATGTAGGGTTATAAGTACCCTTATCACCCAAGGTGGTGTCTGTGGGATGGGGCCAGCTCTCTGTTGGTGCCTGTGTTTGAACTGAGAGCCCCCTGTGGTATCAGACAGGCATGGTTCTCCATGTGTTGACGGACAGTGATAAGATGCCATGAATACCCTCTTGTTCAGTTTGATTGACAGACATTCACCTTTTATAACACACACACACAAGTCTTTTATGGCTCTTGGACCAAAAACAAATCATATATTGAAAGCCATTTTCTTCCAAATAGTTGTTTGGTCCCAAGTTAGCATTTTGTCAGTTACACCTTGAATGTAAGACAACTTCAGTATGGAGTGTGTACTCAATAATCATAACGCATAATCAATAAAGTCATAAGCAGAGGTGGTGGGAAGCCACACAAGCCATTTTAGAAGGCTATTTGTATGCTCCAATCGATATGCCTGAACCTAGACGCCACTGAGAGAGCATAGGCAAACTATGGCTTCATCTCTTTAAGTGTTCAATTTAGAAGAATGGAGGGTAATTGTACAAAATACTGGCATAATACGGTATATGTTCTGGAATCTTTTTTGGCGTCTCTAGTCGTTCAATTCAACTGTCTTCACCCCGTTCCATTGAAAATGACACAAGTGCTCAAAATATTAAAAAATGATACTAAAAGAAATATACCACTTTGGAAGGTTCAGTTTTAGGTAACAAAGTGAACTTGTGCCCAGAATTTACATTCAAAATGCCCTACTGCATCGCCAGGTCAACATCACTGTATAGTCACTGTAGGCTAACCCATTGGGAGTTAACTATGTCTTAAATGTCCCCGTTTCTTTTGCATTTTTGGTCAGGTTTTAGTTTGAGCAAGAACATTATTTGTTTCTTCTGATCAGTTATCTGCTCATTAATGTATGATAGTAGCTAGTCTAATATGGCTAGCATTATTGTGAAGGCTGCTGGTGAAACCGGGAACTAGTCTGCAACCAATCAAATTGTTCAGACTTTCACTATTCTGTCAAATGTCAATACATTTCAGCGTTGTTGTAAATCAATGACACACTCGTTAGTCAAGCCAAAATATTGCAATGCAATGGATTCAATGAGTAATCCCCACTACTACCTAGTTAGCTATAACACTGCTTTACATTGTTAGCAGGCTCACAAAACAAGCTGTGTTAGTTGACTACTGAGTGTGTCGTTGATTTTTAGCAACGTTGACATTTATTCACATTTTTCAGAATAAAAGTCTGAACATTTGATCGGCTGCCCACTTGTTCCCAGTTTCACCAGCTGCTGTCACTATTGTATGTACATTAAACATCTCACCTCCTAACTCCCAAATAATGAATTCCCTTTACCTGCACTTGAACTAATGGTAACATTTTGTTCCATAGCAGTCATTGCTAATATATGCCATTTAACATGTATGCCATTTAGCTGAACTCCATTCACCATGGAATTCCCTAGTAATTACTATAACAACATGTTGTTACTACAACATTCATGTACATAGTTACCTACCTCTTACCAAGACTGGACCTCCTACCTCTCATGTTATTCCTGAGTGCCAGGCTGGAAGACAGCATTAGTGGGCCTGCTGTGTGTGTGTGTGTGTGTGCGTGCATGCATGTGTGTGTGTGTGCGTGTGTGTGTTGAAAGCTCAGGGAGCTGCATGATTGTCTGTTATGTATCGGGTTGCATTTGGGGAAACATTTGAAGGCTCCTCTGGGCTTTCAGAGAGCTGACATATTCCAGGGTGACAGAGGGATCATCTTAAAGCAACAGGCTTGTTGACTTTGATATCCTATCTGATACCACCACTTCCACACTTTACACTATACCACTGCCAACTGGTCAGTGTCCCCCTGTTTCACTGTCTGTGTAGATGAGGGATGTGTGTGTGTGTGTGTGTGTGTGTGTGTATGTATGTATATGTGTGTGTCTGCATGCCCGCCTGCCTGCCTGTGATACTGTAGGTGAGGGAGAGGACATATGTCGTCAGTCTGTCCTAGGTAGAGGGAGGACGTCTGTCTGTACGGCCCACGGTTCCCTCTCACGCCACACCAGCCAGCATAAACGAGAGTCGGGGTCAAGGCGAGTAGGGGGGGGGGGGGGGGGGGGGCTACACAACGAGCAGATGTTCTGGGCTGGTAATTGCGAGGCGTGGGGAGGGGGGGGCAGAGAGGACAGACAGGCGGCCGGGAGATGTAAAACATACACTTGTTGTTCTGCCGCGTTCGTCTATCGCGCCACTTGTCTCCCGTCGGCCCCCTCGAGCCGCGTCCTACCTGCTGTCGCTGTCACGTCTCCGTGCCAACAGTGACATCTGTTTCGAGGCGAGTGTGTCGGCCCGCAATCTGAATGTCAATATCCCTCCTCCCTCGCCCCGCGGAAAACCTGACAAAACGAACTAACGGAGGAGTGTTTGTCACTCAGCGGTCGAACATCATTCAAACGAAAGGTTAGCCACCGCGCGGCGCCTTTTCGACGGGGAGACGGCCGCCTTTAATCAGACGGCGGGGGGACGCATCTGTCACGGGAGCCTCGGCGCCGCACAGCGGTCGGGGGGAGCCAATGAGAGCAGAGATTGATCGGTTGCAAATCTTCTCTCCTTCCTCTCTCTGACTGTCAGAGCTGACCTGGTTGGGATTAACTATTGCTTTGGTGGGAGGGCTGGGGCTGGGGCTGGGCTGGGGTGAGGGGCTGGGGCTGGGGCTAGAGCTGGGGCTGGGCTGGGGTGAGGGGTTAGAGGCTGGGGGTGTAGGAGGGAAGGTTAGACTTGGAGGGATGAAGTTAGGGTTAGAGTGTCAGAGCTGGTAATAGGACTTGGCTTGGGGTGGGGGCGAAGGGCTGGAGGTTTGAGTCATAGGCCTCTGTTCCTAGATAGAGAGAATACCCTCTACATCTCTCTCTCTCTCTCTCTCTCTCTCTCTCTCTCTCTCTCTCTCTCTCTCTCTCTCTCTCTCCCTCTGACCACTCTTGTCACCCCACTGAACAGGGTTCAACCCCAGTCTAGACTGCAGCGATAAAGACCGAGCGTGCTCATCATCACCATTAAGAGCCTCAGGGTATAACGATGGTTTTACCATGTCACCCATCACCGGCTCGCCCTCTAACCTCGAGACGATGAGATTCTGCCACACTGAAACTGTGGTACGACGTCGTACACCAGAACTATTCACGCAAGTAATTGTACTGTAAGTTTAGCTCGCTGCGAAGGAACAAGGTTTTTCTGTTAGGCGTACAGTAGTAGTACTTTTGAGCAACAACATGGGATTGCCCCATAAACCGGTGAACCATTATCTTCTTCACGGTTCCCGTGTTGCATGTGTTCCTTGTCTGATCGGAGCTCCGCAGCCGTTGTGTAAGTAGTGTAGTCCCTGGACGTTAGGCTCTATCCAGGGGCCTAGACCTTAAGATTGCATCTACAGAGGGGTTTGAAATGTTCAAAGCTGGAAAAGTAATTGCACCAGCGAAGGTTAGTAATTTTGTGGTATTAAATTGCCTGTCAGGGCTAAATGAAGTAGTGCTTCTGCACTGCCAAAAGCCATAAGCGCCTGTGCTTAGGGGGGGTGTAGCTTTACCCGTGTAAGGTAGTATTTCCCCCCCACCCTATCATTTTATCATCCAACTGAGTTGATGGTGTTGTTTTAGCAGATTTAAGTCTCATTACGCCAAACCTGGGCCGGGTTCTGATTGATATCCCCTATTACAGTACCCTCTCTCTCACAATAGAAATGACGCATGAATCACATTTATACCGTAAGACAAATGTCTCTTTCCTCTCTAAGGGAAAGAGAGACATTGCTAGCTAGTTAAAGAGACCCTCATTAAGCTCTCGTTATTGGATAAGTGGCTCTCATTTTCTTTGGGAGATTCCAGGCCTGACTAACTGATCTTTATACCTCTCTGAAGATTACAACCCCCTCGCCTTGCCCCTGTGCCGTTAATTAGCTCTTTGCCGAGGCTACCGACTCTTACATTTATTTTTAATGTCTGCACCCATGTTGTTGACCTTCAATTCCAACACCTGCTGACCCCCGGCCCTAAATCTGTCAGGGGGGGGGAGATATATACGGGCCCTCTGAGCTACTGTCGCCCGGCCCACAGACCTGCCTGTCATGTCCCAGAGATGTTCTACATCTTGTTTCAGAGATATTCACGCCAGTAATGTTCGGTGACCTTTTCATTTGAGAGAGAGAGAGGGAGGGGGTAGGAGATAGAGAGAGGGAGGGGGAGAGGGAGGGAGGGAGAGAGGGGGGGGAGGAAGAGGGAGGGAGGGAGGGAGGGAGGAAGAGGGAGGGAGAGAGGGAGGGGGAGGGGGAGGGAGAGAGAGGGAGAGAGAGGGAGGGGGGGAGGGAGAGGGAGGGAGGGGGAGAGAGAGAGAGAGAGGGGGGGAGGGTGGGAGAGAGAGAGGGAGAGAGAGAGAGAGAGGGGGGAGGGTGGGAGAGAGAGGGAGAGAGAGAGAGAGGGGGGGGAGGGGGGGAGAGATAGAGAGAGGGAGAGAGAGAGAGAGAGGGAGGAGTTGTTTCATTCCTCCCCACGGAGTCTTGAGTTTCCTCTCTAGCTGTTTATTTGAAAGCTATCATTTTCTTGAATTCGTAGCTGAAAAGTGGCATTGATTTGCAGGATGACTGATGCTAAGAGCCCTCCTATTGACATGGCCATTGACAGTTTTCAGTAAATTCTGCATCTAATTATCACCCCCAGCTAAATGATATACATAAGCTGGCCAGAAGAGCTGGTCGATGTGGCAGGGCATTGTTCTAGCAGGCCTCTATCGAGCCAGGTGTCACCACAGTGTGATTTAAGGCATCAGAAAGCACATTTCTTTGTGTGTGGCATAATTAAACCTTGTACTGACTGGTCCCAGACTGGTTTAGACATCAGAGTGAAGATACAATCTATATTGTTAATGGGCATAATATTGAAGGGGATTTTTCAAATTCTAGAGGCTCAATGGTTGTTTTATTTGTAGTTTATTTTGGATCAGGAATGGAGAAACTGTTTGTGCTATGCCCTGCCAGGCTTCACTGGTGGAAACAGGCAGATTGAGATAGATTGGTGGCTTGGTATTGACCCTCTACTCAATTTCTTAGAACCTTCTGTTCGTCTCTGGAGGGAAAAGTTGAATCTAAATCTATCCAGACTGGGACTATTACGATAACCATAACCCCACACTTGAATAAAGCATTTACTTATTTTCTTCTTCTTTTTTTTTTACTTTAATTTCAAAAGCATGTTATTATATAAACCAATCCTTACAGGATGTAACTTTGGTTGAAATGTTTAGTTCATATATAAAATTTATGAAACTATTCAATGTATCATGCAGTTTGACACAAGTCATTCCTCCAAGGTAGGCTACTTACCACCCTCTCTCAACGACAGCTCTAGAATCACTCGTATTGTGACTAGCTCCCCCCGTGGCTCATCCTTGACATGACACGTCCATTTAGAGTCGACCTACAAAAGCACCGATAGGCCCTTTCCCCCAGGAGTGACGTCTGAACCTGTCAAGAGTCGTGTTGGGTGCCAGGACTTGACACCTGCTGGAAAGGGGGGGGGGCGGGCAGGTGGGGGGTAGGGGGCCAGGGGGCCAGGGTTTAGGGGGCCAAGGTGGAGGAGAGAGGGGGGTGGGTGGTAACCTGACCCGCCAATCCCCTGCCTTTTCCCACCGCGGCTCTGAACCACCACTCCGCGGCTCCAGTGGCTAACTAACGGCTCACTTGACCGTGCTTACAGGAAGCCCATTGTTGCGAGGGACAGAATTCAGGGGGGAAGTGGTGTAATCCTGGCTCTGTCCTGGATCAGTCAGTTTGAATTTCACACAGACCCCCCATATCAGGCCGGGGGAGGCGGAGCCAAAGGGCCCCGGGAACGTCGCATTCCCTAGAAGATGGGAAAACACCTCCTCCCTCCTGGGTCATGAAAGCAGGCTCAGGCCTGCTGCTGGAGAACAGTGGAGTGGTGAGTCCCGTCCTAACACGGCACCAGAGCTGGATGCTCTTGCGATGTTGTATTACAACGTATGTCTTACACAAAATACAATATCAGCACTAATATCGGTCATCAGACAGTCCTATATCTCTGCATTATTTGACCAACACACTAGAGTAATGTAACGTTAGCCTCATAGCATAATTGCCTAAGTCATGCTTCACTTGTGGTCAGCCGAGCCATCTTTGTATGTAGTGTCAAAAATGCCCTATGTCAAAGAGACGACTTGGGCAGATAGTGATTTTGGAATGAAACAAGCATTCTGATAGGCTGATGGCATCATAGGCAATAATGCACAGTGAATCAGCAGTGTTAGGAGAGTAGAGCTAGGCAGATATCTCTATTTGGCCCAAATATGACTTAGGCAATTATGCTACGAGGCTAACGATAAGTAAGGGATACTCAACGACGACATGTGCGGTTATAGGAAAAAGAATCAACGCTGTGGAGGCGTAATAGCCATCGAATAGCCCTCCTCCCTCTGCCCCGTCAGGGACCTCCAGAAGAAAATCCATATCTACCCCAGATCAAACTGTATTTGGGAGCACTGTGCCATTCTGCCCAGGTTCATCTGGTGAGGTGTAGCTTGGCAAATCACCCCCGTGACATAATGGATGCAAGGCGTACCTCCGAGCACTCTCCACATCATACTTGACATCGCAGGGCCGTCTGTGTTGTTTCATCTCGGGTTCAGATTGTTTTCATTCTTCAAATGATCTGTGGGAAAGAGTTCTGTGTGATGCCCAAAAACGTGCCTTCTCTTGTTGCTCTGGTACGGTACAGTAGGTGGATTAGAAAAGGCAAACAAAGTCACGTCCAATGCGAGCCATTTTGTCTTTCATCGAATTAGACAAACTCCCCACACAACCCACACAAAATGACATTGAAATAAATTGATGTAACGACAAGACTTCACGCTTCGCCAACAGTGGAGAGGTGAAACTCACACCTCTGTGATTTCTGGCTTTGCACTCGGCATGGCATGTAATGTGATCTACAGACGAGTCGAGAAAAGGGAAAAACAAATCCTATGGAGAGATAGATAATTGCTCCATGGCCAGAAGGCTTTGATTGGCTGGCTAGTTAGCGATCTGAGCCGTGTGATGTTAGCCTCTCTGCGGACCGTCGGGGAGGTTGGCCGAGAGGAAGTGGGCGGACAGTTTCGTGAAGTTTTCTCCAGTGCTCGTTTTTCACTCGACCTTCTGCTAGTGTTACAGCGGATTGGTGTGTAAGGTCATGCCAACATGAAGTGAGACACAGCGTTTCGTAACACAAGTGAGAAGTAAAAAAAAAAAAAACGCGTTCAAATTTGACCACAAGCATCCAATATGTACTGTACTGTACGCCATCCAGAGCAGGAGGGGGATGATTGGACTTTCAGAGTGAACAAACTGCTCGGAGGTCCTGTGTGCTCAGAGGTATCCATATAGTCAATATTTACAAAACAAAATAGCGTTTTAGTTCAGAGTGCATCTCTCCTTTAACATCCACATACTGTATGTTTGGTTTTAATTGTGTTTCCAGGGTATGAACGATAACCTTGGCTTTTTTGTTTACATCATATACAGTACGTACTTGCGGTATGGCGGTTATGCATTTTAAAAAGCATATGCCACTTAAACCCATGGGTTACTTTATTATTGTCAACAACAACAATGTGCATGATTCAAAGACCCCTCTCACCACTACCTCATCCTCTCCATCCCACTTAGATTGTTAAAGAAGAAGAGTGTGGTGTTTGGCCTATTGGCTTTTCCCCAGCCAGCCATTCTCTCTCACATGGCTCATCGAAGAACTAACGGTAGCCAAAGTTTCGGTTCCAATTGGCAACAAGACACAAGTTGGAAAAAAATGCACATCATTGACCATGTATAGTTCTACGATCATTTGATGTTCCAGGCGGAAGCTTATCAGACAGAAACAAGAAAGGCCCTATGGTAGTGCACTCACAGACGCCTTCATTGACGGCCATAATACCTCCTCTGATATCTGAGGAGGCGCTGTGGGCTGCTGCAAGGTGTTTTCCAGTGTTCACAGCCTCCCTCCTGGGATTCAGCTCTTTGAGAGGAGGAACGACCTTCCAAACACCCCAGGGGGTCTTACTAGATGCATGCTTGAGGATGGAGAATGGGCCTTTTATAGATAACACACACACACACACACACTCACGCACGCACACACACACACACACACACACACACACAAACTCACATGCATATTTACGCACACATGCATGCAAACACACACACACACACAAACTCACATGCATATTTATACACACATGCATGCACACACACACACACACACACACACACAATCTGTAGTTTAATAATGGGATGAAACACTGAAGGATAGAGCAATAATAAATACATACATTTATTCCCCAATACAACTTCAGACGGTTATGGACATTATAAAGCGGACGCTACACACAAGTGGAGGCATGACCAACTAAGACAAGTTAACATTACGTTATATCTGACTTCAAAAGATATGTTAAGATGAATAGTGATTGATAACGATTTGCTCATCCTTGTGTGACAGACACTCGATCATATTGGATCCTAGATTCCATTAAGAGTACTCAATATGCTATTACCATGCTTTCAAGTTAGAAGAAATGGTGAAGAGTTTAAACATGGTCCAATACCTGATGTGATGACTTCAGTCTACGTGTTGCTAACGAGGCATGTGAACATTAGACATTAATGGTGAACTCTGTGATGACTTGGTCAGGATTATATTGTGAACCTTTATCTTAACGGGCTGGGCGTTTGGGGCGGCGGCGGCTCCCCGGGGGGGGGGGGGGGGGGGGTGTGGGGGTCCATCGCTGGGTGCTGGTAGGCAAACTGGTAGTAGTCGCTCTATGAGTAGAGAGGGCTGCAAGGGAATTTTCCTGGCTACACAGTGTACAGGTTTTTACTTTTGCCTGCTTGCGGCTCTGTCAGTATGTAAAGCGCATTGAGTCGCATCTTGTGAGAAATGCGCTATTACAAATAAAATTTGATTTGATTTGATTTGATTATCTAGCACACAACATCACATTCATGTACAAGAAGAATGACAATAGAGTATCAACAAATTAGCCAATTCCAGTAACCAGTTTCAAAGAAACATATAAAATAAACCAACTGTAGTAAACAAATGGAAGTTTAACCATAGGCTTAACGCTATGTGTGTCAAGGACAACACAGGAGACCAGGGTGTATAGGTTTAACCAGAGAAAGAACATCTTGCTGTCGTTCGTTCGTAAATACCATCCCAACAACAGGACCAGAGACATTGATGTGAGAAGCCTATTTCCCTATGCTTTATTCAATGGCTTCAGAAAGTATGCAGACCTCTTAACTTTTTCCCACATTGTTGTGTTATAAACTCAGTTTAAATTATTTTTTGGCCATCAATCCACACACAATACCCCATAATAAGGGAAAACATGTTTTTAGAAATGTTCTAAATGTATTAAAATGTAAATTACAGAAATAACTCAGACCCTTTGCTATGACACTCTTAAAACGAGCTCAAATGCAAACATGTCTTCAACAGGTCACTCAATAAGTTGAATTGATCTTAATGCAAGGTTAATAGATCATGTCATCTTTTGTTTTTGTAGTCTCTGGTTTGCATAGGAATCAATTACACAGTAGATTAGGATGTCGCTACCAATTCAGCAAATTTCATAATTTTCTCAAAACTCTCAAAACCCAGTCCCTGGAGATGACAAACATACCCATAACATGATGCAGCTACCACTATTATTAATTACCACTATATTAATTCCAAAATCAGATGAATTATTATTCATTAATAATAATAATAATAATTATTATTATTATCCTTGCATTAAGATGGACTCAATTCTACTGATTGAGTGACTTGTTGATGACATTTTTACATGTGAGCTGATTTTAAGAGTGTTAAAAGCTTCTGAATACTTATGTAAATGAGGTATTTCTCTATTTAAATTGTAATATTTGCAGAAATGTCTAAAAGCGTGTTTTCACTTTCATTAATGGGGTATTGTGTGTGGATGGATCGATAACAAAACTTTTTGTTTAATCCATTTTAAATTTAGTCTAAAAGTGAAGGGGTCTGAATCCGAGCTCACTATACATTAGAATGGCAAAGGAATTGACAACAGGCGTAATATCCTCAGGACGTCCACCCGGCTCATTCAACTCTAAAAAGGTGTTCCGGGCTGAGAGAGGGTGGAATTGATCACCATTCACACTGGAAGAGCCGTCGATCACTGTCTTTGTCTCAGCCGCGTTTAAACACATTCAAATCACATGGCTGGCGCCACAAACTCTGTCTACAAAGTGTTATTGTATCCCTATTTGGCATGGCTGAGCAGTGTCATGTTGTAAAGGCCTCTCTCCCCTCTCTATTCTGTTCCATCTGTAAAGAAAGTAGTTGTGGGGGTTTGGATGGTGGAAGGGGAAGGGGAGGGGGGGTGGGGGGGGGGTTCGCTGAGATGATTGTGATGCCAGGGTTCTCTCTCAAACAAACACTGCCGGGTTGAAGAGACGATTGTTTCTTCCTTCTCTCCGGAGCCTTCCACTTCGCTGCAAGTTTACATGACCCCTCAACTCCTCTCCACAAAAAGCTCCTGGGTCTGGTTCAACGGCTCCTGTTTGGGCGGATAAGGCAGCATTGTTGCCCGGGTCACACTAGTGGGATTCTAAGTCCAGCAGCCTAGATAAATAGGCCTCTCTATTACTAGCTTGGCCTCAGTGTCCCTCGCCAGGGATCATGTGAAATACATCAGGGCCTCAACTTCATTTGGAAGTGGGGGCGTGCTGAAATGTGTTGTTTGTTTGTCAGGCAAGACAAGAGGCAGGACACCTATTTGTGGATGTTTTAAGATATTTAGTGTTTGGTGTTTTTTAAACCCATAAAATACCCACTACTAAGTCTTAGGAAAAATAAAATATTCTAAAAAAATAAAATAAAAAGTATACAGCGTAATAAACTCCCATCGCGCCTCTTCACCTTTTGTCTGTCTGCATTTTGTCCTCGTTTTACTGTGATGTAGACTTGTTTACTCGTTCGCTCAACTCACTTTTCACTCCCACTTAGGCTTGACGCAGTCTGCGAATCTAAGATACTTCACAGTGTTAGTGGGGGGTGTTGGATATGTCCATCAATGCATGCCTTGTTCAAGAGAGACAAGGCATTGGATTTATGAAGGAGACAAATGAACTTCATTTCAAACACACATCATACCATGGTGTGTCAGGAATGGAGACAAGTGATATAGACATGACAGCCGTCACACTCATGACAGTGTTGTCTAGTCACAAACAAACATGTACTCTAGGACGTGTGTGTGTGTGTGTCTGTGTGTGTGTACATGTGTGTGTGCATGCGTGTGTGCACATTTGTGTGTGCGTTTGACTGAAACTCATAACTTTAACATAACCTTTCTGTTAAGCCTAGCCTGACATCAGCACTTTGTGTAGGATCATAATACATGTGGCAGTTTGACTGCACCTTGTGATTTACAGCGCCTTCGGAAAGTATTCAGACCCCTTAACTTTTTCCCCATTTTGTTGTGTTATAGACTCAATTTATAATGGATTACGTAAAACATAATTAGCCATCAATCCACACACAATACCCCAGAATGACAAAGTAAAAAAGTCAACGTAAAAAAATCTGTATATGTATTAACATTTAAATTAATTTAATATAATAATATATTTACATTTACATTTACATTTACATTTTTGGCATTTAGCAGACGCCTTATTCCAAAGCGACTTACAATCAATACAATCAATACTGCATTATTGAATATAATTATTCAGTATTAAGTATTCAGACCCTTTTTTTCAGACCCTTTTCTATGACATTCTTAAAATGAGCAAATCACTCAATAGGTTTAATCAAGTCCATCTTAATGCAAGGATAATAGTTAATGTAATTTTGGAATTAATCTATTTGTTTTCAAAGGGTCTCTGATTTGCATAGGAATCAATTACACACTGTGTGGATCAGGTTGTCATTACAAACTGAGAAGATGGAGAGGAACAAAACTGCTCAGGAATGCGACACTGAGGCCTGGGAGACTTACACACATCTTCAAAGTTGAATGGTGGAGAGGAAAAAGCACAATCAATGGTACAACATAATTTCAGTCACTCTACAAAATTGGTCTATAACTAAGTGGCCATAAAGAATCCCTTAATGGAAAATAATCTCATATCCATAATTATAACCATAACCATATCCATATCCTATCGGCAAAACAGATCTACCGACGACGCCATTGCCATTGCTACTGCTCTCCACTCCGCAATCACCCACCTGGATAAGAGGAACTCCTATGTGAAGCTGCTGTTCCTAGTTTACAGCATTCAACACCTTCCAGGCTCGACACCAAGCTCAGAGACCTACCGTATTTTCCGCACTATAAGGCGCACTTAAAAGCCTTTAATTTTCAAAAAAAACGACAGTGCGCCTTATAACCCGGAGCGCCTTATATATGGATCAATTGGTTAATTTGTTGATCCATACTGGTTGTACACGGCGCTCAAGGCGCTCTGTCAAAATGTTTCAGTACGACTGGTAAACTACAAAGCCGCACCGCTTGCAGCATTACAGTAATCAGTAAACACCGGTATACTGTGCTTACTCACAGTCCCACACCACAAGACCCCAAGTAAAGAAGACTAAACAGAGTTTCCGAGGGAACAAAGTGAGATTCTTGGTGCTTTCAACTTGAAGTTTTAAAGTACCCACTCGATATAATAAACAACAGTTTAACGATCACTAAACACTTATCATTTGTGTATTGGATTCATTATTCTCGTTTGCCGGAGGCTACCGGTAAGGGAGGGTTGACTTGTAAACATAGTTTCGTTTTAGCTCGTGTTCAAAAGCAAGAACTGTGTGTTCATCTAGTTATGTGTAGTTATGTGTTTTTAGCATGTCGATGTTCTCCCAGTATGTTGTCATGTTATTAAAATACAGTTTAGACCTTCGTAGCGATGTGTTTTGTTAGCTGTTAGCCGCTAGCAGCGTTTGTTGTGGTTTGGTCAGAGTCACTTTTCTCCCATTCAGTGTTTGAGGTGAACCAACATTCAAATACGCCTGTCGTGTTCAATCTTTCTCTGATTTGAATGTATGACACATCATTTGAAAGCTTACAATCTGTAGTTTAAGCATGTGTAAAAACTGAAAAAGTACGTTGCACATTTCACCAGGAGCTGTCACATATTGGTTGTTGGTTATAATTGTATAGCCTATTGGTTGTTTTCTGGTGTTGTTTTGCTCTGTTTGTAGTCTACTTGATGTATTTTTATCAGCTGTTAAATCACCACAGCGGTTAATCCACTAATAGAGATAATAGCAGATTGAAAATGCTTGTAGCTAACTACTCTATATCTCGTGGTTGCAGCTATTGCGAATTGCTATTCACGCGAGTCAGCTGTGAATCACCGCAGGTCCTTGACGCTTGTTGCAAAAATGGATGACGAACGGCTGATACTTGAGGTGGAAAAATATATATTTTTGACAGTGGAGCAGGTAGAACGTTGACGGTGACAACGCTCAGGTGGAGCTTGGACAACGGGAAGTTGACACAACACCGATGGAGAGGTGACGCAACGCAGTAGGTGGAGCTTGGGCGTAACGCAACCCCAGTCAAACGTTTGACTGCAGTATCTATTCTATGCGCCTTATAATCCGGTGCGCCCTGTATATGAAAACAGTTCTAAAATAGGCCATTCATTGAAGGTGCGCCTTATAATCCGGTGCGCCTTATAGTGCGGAAAATACGGTAGGCCTTAACCCCGGCCTATGCGACTGGATCCTGGACTTCCTGTCGGACCAACGCCAGGTGGTGAGAATGAGCTCAAAGACCGACACCCATGACTGTGTGGCCATGCACGGCTCCAACTCAGTGATTACATTTGCTGACGACACAACACTGATTGGCCTGATCACCAATGGCGATGAGACGGCCTACAGGAGAGAGGTCGAACAAGGCACAGCAGCGCCTCTTTCACCTCAGATGGCTGAAGAAGTTTGGCATGGATTCCAAGACCCTGCTGGCCTTCTACAGAGGCACAACCCAGAGCTTTCTGACTGGCTGCATCACTGCCTGGCACGGCAACTGCACTGCCCTCAACTGCAGAGCGCTACAGAGGGTGGTGTGGACAGCCGAGCGCATCAGTGGATGTGAGCTTCCTTCAGTCCAGGATATACAGTATATGACAAACAGTGTGTCAGCAAAGCCTGGAGGATCATCAAAGACCCCAGCCACCCCAACCACAGTCTGTTTGAACCGATGCCGTCCAAAAGGCGAAGCCTCTTCTGGAGCATCATGGCCAAAACTCAGAGGCTAACCAACAGCTACTTCCCCCAGGCGGTCAGGCTCATAAACAAGCCTACTGTAGACAATTGGCTATCATCCCTAAGCACATACCATGTATATGGACTACCTAAACCTTAAGCTCACAGCCACTTTACTACTTGAACTATCTATTTATCTATCTCTTTTTACTATTTGTACTGCTTGTTGTATCCTGTCTTATTTGTCACGTATGTCCTGTACTATTGTCCCTTTTTATCTTGAATTATGCATATTGCCTTATTGTCTTGTGCTGCAATGTCAGGAACCGAAGAATTGTACTCTCTTACACTCGTGTAATGTGACATAACAATACAACTTGGTACAACTAACAACTTAACGTGATACAGCAAGGAAAGAAGTTGCTGGAAAAGTGTTTATTTGGTTTTACTACAAAGCATTACATTTAGGGTAAATCTACCACATGCCATGCACTTTCAACACCACCTCTCATGTGAAGAATAATGGTTGCATCAAGTTGTGGGTATGTTTGACACTGGCAAGAGAAAATTATGAAATTTGCTGAGTTGGTAGTGACATCCTAATCTACACACTGTGTAATTAATTTGTATGCAAATCAGAGACCCTATAAAAACAAAGATATTAATTCCAAAATGACATGAACTATTATCCCTGCATTAAGATGGACTCAATTGAACTTATTGAGTAATTTTCCATTTTAGCTCACTTTAAGTGTCATAGCAAAGGGTCTGAATGCTTATGTACATGAGGTATTTCTGTATTAAAAAATAATATACTAATCATTTAATACATTTACAAAAATGTATTTTTGCTTTGTCATTCTGTATTATTTGATGGCAAATTATTTGAATTTAATACATTTTAAACTGAGTCTATTGCACAACAAAATGGGGAAAACGTGAAGGGGTCTGAATACTTTCCGAAGGCGCTGTATATATGTATGTGAGACACATTTTCGGTCTGAGCCCACAGTGAAATATATACTTGTGTAAATGCTACGGCTTTGAGTTGAAATAAACAAACCTCTAATGCCCTATCAATGCCCTTCCTGTTGGAGACAGAACAACTCCTTTCACTTACCAAAAGAAACATATATCATTAGATAAATGCTCCCTAGAAATAGGAAACCAGGGACAAGCTTAACCACTTCTAAGCCTTGCTACCGTACCGCCCTAGACTGGTGTTTATGATGAAGGGTAATGAATGGAAAGTGGACTTATATCAGTGAAAGATGGATAATGGTCAGCTTGAATGATGCCTTTTTATCACAATCACGGCCTATTTCAGAACATATCATTCTGTTTTCTTACGGTCTTTTGTGAAAATTGGTTGGGTGATGGTTGCTGCAGCACAGTACTGTGTGTGTGTGTGTGTGTGTGTGTGTGTGTGTCTGTGTGTCTGTGTGTCTGTGTGTCTGTGTGTCTGTGTGTGTGTGTGTGTGTGTGTGTGTGTGTGTGTGTGTGTGTGTGTGTGTGTGCGCGTGCGTGCGTGCGACGTGCGTGCGTGCAAATCATCCGGACACTTTTATGCTTTTGAGTAGCATACATTCAACTATCCAGCTGAGTTGTATACAAACCAGACACGGCCTTATCCACTAGCTGAGTATGTGTGTCACGGGCCAGTCGATCAACCTCCCCTACCCTGCTGTCCTCTCACAGCCTCCCTGTCTGCTGCCTCGCCACTCCATCTTGTCTCCCTGCCTGTCTCTGTCTCTTAGTCCAGCCCCGTGTTCCCCCAGGCTGTGATTGGATGTGACAGTGAGTTGATTCAAATAAGGCTGCTCAATGGGCATGGGCAGTCCTCCGCCTGATTGGATCACAGAGAGGAGAGGGTTTTCTCTAATGGCCAGACAAATGAACGTCCAGGTCCAGGCTTTGCTGCAATGATCAATCCGTACGTGAGCCTCGATGAAAAGCACTAGAACTTCATACTTTAGCTCCAGACTTAAACTCAAGAGTGGGGCTACAACAGTGGATGTCTCTCGATACTAGTGTATTGGTAACCGGCTAAGATTTATTTTGTATAGTGTTATTAATGGAGAAAACAATAATGAAAGTTTACTGCTGATCAATAGCCTATACAAACACAGAGCAGCCTGTTTGGAAGATTCATATATTAGACTTACATTGGAAGAGAAAGCACAGACCTTTTTAGTTTTGGGTGATTTATTTTGCTTTGACTTTTTCTGACGTCCCTGTTCTTGCTCAGATTTAATATTAACACCTTGTGTTATGGCGTCTTTATATGGCACAGGTTTTTCCATTATGCTATTTGATGTTAGGTTTTGTTGAAGTGCTTTCAAGTCAATCTTTATGTATTTGCCGTGAAAAGACTTTGATCAATGAAAATAGCTTTCCTCTGTTGGCTGTGTCGGACACTGTTTTAGGCACCACTTCGACAATGTTATGGTCCTTTATGAGAACCCACAGACCCAATCAATAAGGCATTGGAATAAGAAGATGAAATTCCTTTTTTTCGATGATTACAAGTTCTACGGGTGAACTTTTTTTTTTTTCCCCCTCAGATTTTTTTTTTCCCCCCTCAGATTTAAAAACTTTTTCTTCTGAGGTTTTTCCAAGTAATTCTCCAAGAAAATAAATAAATAGCAAAACAACCATCTCAAATATTCTTTTCACCCTCTTCTGCTTCAAGCCCATTAAAATTCCTCAGTTTTTTTTTACATATCACCACATCAAATACACATAAATTATGAATGTCTCACACAGCAGTCTTGCACTTGTAGCCCCCGGGTTCCTAAAAAAAAAAAAATGATTTGGTGTCTTGGAACTTTGTTCTTCCACAGGGCCAGGGAAAATTGGAGTAATGTGCCTTCGTTGTGATTCATCACTCACAACTCATAATGCAAAAAGGGTCCACTAATAAACATCTCTACCTTCATGTATTACTTTGAGATTGTGTTTGTTGTTCAGTGAATGAACATACTACTGCAAACTGGTTCAGCATCCAAGCCGATAAGTGAGTTTGTCATAAAAGGAGCTGCGTTACAGATCTAAATGCTTAATGGGGACGACTTGTTTTTCCTACAGAGATCTTTAACTCAAGACGGTTGGTTTCATTGGCTGATAAGGGTTTAGCCAGGGTCAGCTGAGTACACATTTAGTGGTTCTTTTTGACAGTAATCACTTTCAGCATCAGCACATTAAGCAAAGCAAGACCTCTAATTGGACCAGATGCATTTGGGAAGTCTTACTACCCAGTGTGTCTGCTCTCTGTGTTCCTCTAGTATGAGAATGGTATGAGTGTGTATGTGTGTGTAGAGCAGGCGTGTCAAATTCAAACTTACTGAGGGCCAGGCTGAGGTTTGTGAATAAAATCTGGAGCCAGACATTTAGTACAATGATTATTGTTTCATCTGAGAAATGTAAGTAGGCTAGTAACTGTATTAAATGTAAAAATATGGCATAGATGCACAGATATTATCAAATAACCATCAAATATTATGCTTTCTCCATGTTTGTGGGTAATTCTTACTGGCAAAACTGAAGTGAACAATATTTTGGTATAAAATGATAACTGCACAATTAAACAAAATGGATCACAGTACTTTTGTCTTTAACAAAACAACAAGAGCCCACTCAATATAACAAACAACAGTTTTAGGGTCAATAAATACTTATCATTTGTGAATTGGATAGACTGTATAATCTGCTGTAGGCTACTGGGTAAGTGATACATGGCTTGTAAACAAGCATACATTTTAAGACGTGTTCAAAAGCAAGGATTGTGTGATCATCTAATTATGTGTGTTTAGCATGTCAATGTTGTATCATCATGTTGTGATGTGCTAAACATGCAGCTAGTTCATAGTGATGTACCTCCTTAGCTGATAGCTACTAGCAGCTGTTGGGACGCATGTGTTTTGATTCAGAACGAGATTCTCCGGTATTTGCTTTGAGGTGTACCAACATCTTCTTCAAATCTTTCAGATTTCAATGTATGACACATCATTTGAAAGCTTACAATCTGTAATAGTCTGGAACAAACAGAAAAATGACCTTGCCCTACTTGGATGAGCTGGCCTCCGATTTAGAGATCCAGCTACTAAAGCCAAGGAATTTGTTGTGTTGCTGGGACATTGCATAAAACATAAAAGCTTGAGAGTGGAGCGTGGTAGCGCCTCCTGTGTTTCAGTGTTGTATTGTCACAGACGTACATTTAAACCAGCGCATGGGCCACATTAAATTGTTTGTCAGAATTTATTCGCCGGCCAGATTAAAAGTCATCGGACAAGGGCCTTGTTATTGGTGTAGAGAGAGGGAGTTCTCTACTCTTGAACTATTACATGAACCAGCTCTATTACTTCATGAGGGAGAGAGAGAGAGAGAGCTTAAATCACACTGGGACACATTTTTTGGAAGACATATACTGTACTTGTGTGTTATACTGTACTTTAAAGAGTGTTATTTCAGGTATTTCGATGGCTCTGTTTGGCAACAAGTTAAGATGGTGGCACACAGCTTATGGTGGCAACACATACTGTAGGAACCATTTTTTGATTGATTGATTGAAAACTTTATTAGAAGATTTGCAGAAGTAGGTACATGAAAGTACATATTACATACAAGGTCAACTAACAGGATAAAAACCCAAGAAAGCCACTGGCTTATTTCAATTGGGGTCCTTGATTCCTTGACCTTGATTAAAGGTGCAATATCTAAAATCCAAGCTTTCTGATAGTTATAATGACTATGTTTAATGAATGAGATCTCTTAATAAATATTGAATTTAAACGCCGTTTTGGTCTCAAAAAGCACTTTCTGAAAATCAAGTGTCTAGGGGCGACACAGGAGAGTGGACTGACTGATTCTCGTCTTTCTGTCTCTGGTAGCTGCCTCTTTAAATGATGCACACCTGCAGAAACACAACAGCGTTGTGACGTTGAAAGTCTGTTTCAGGGGCTAGATATTATTAGGCAGGATGTTGTTGTTCGGAACTGAATCTCACCTCATCGGCCCGAGACGGCAGATTTCCAACAGACGTCCACACAGCTCCTTTAAAAGCACATCTCACAGAGAGACTCGTTCCACAGGTCCTCTAGTCCAGATGCCTGGATATCATTTTCGATTGTTGTATATCAGACAAAACAACAACCCAATGCAATCCCACCATCATACTTTATGTAGCGGGAAATTAGATCACAATACTGTACAAACTAAAACCCAGCTGGACCTGGAGTTGATGATGGGCCATAGAAGCACTGGCGTTATCGCATTGCCAACAGCATGCCTAGTGCTCGGACCCTGTCCATGGAGGAAAAAGAAAGTCACAGTCACAGCAATATTGCTGTTTGAACTATTTGGAACAATTTAGTGTTCTTTGTTTACCTTCCCCTGCCCTCCCCACTCGTAAGCCCAGAGGGAACATTGCTAGCTGAGATGTGTGGTGTGTTATCGTTGCTGTTGTAATAAATGACCGCAGACGCAGTTCGTAGAACGATGACGTCAGTTGGCCTGCTCCCATGACTTGGGGGGGTTTCGGTGGGGTTGGACAAGACAGGGGTGTTAGAGGAGGAGGGGGATAGGTGTAGCGGGTGTTAGGGAGGCAACAATAAATAGCCAGTGTGCGTTTATGCTTGTCAAGAGTTTACCTCAGGGCTGGGCATCGTGCTGTGTCTGTTTTGCCTTTGCGAGAGATGATTTATCCTCGGCTAGTCCAGCGGAGGTGCCCCAGCTGCATGCACGATGGATAGTGGCTCGTGTTAAATACGCTCCGCTCGCTGACAGCATCCATCTCCACCCTGGCACAAAACAGCTACAGGACCAATGGTTTATCCTGACCCCCCTGAACATGAGGGAACACAGGCCTATATATCTAGTGCTGGACCCTGTCCCCCGTCTGTCTCCACAGGATGATGGCTCCCAAGCTTAGACACAAGGAGGACAGTGATGTTCATACTTTTGACTGGTGATAATAGTGAAGCAATGCTAGTACAATAGTAGTATAATAGTAGTACCATGGTAGTTTAATGATAATACAATAGTAGTACCATGGTAGTTTAATGATAGTACAATAGTAGTACCATGGTCATCAAGGATACCGAATGTTGTTCTTGAGGAATATTCTTCTTCTTCTTACTTCCAAGAGAAACATCCCGTACACAACACAACCTACCTCTCTGATAGAAAACGGAGAAACGTGATTTAAGACGTTACCTCAGAGTGATCCTTTAGCATAATCGTTCCTATAGCGTTTGTCACAATGTCATGTCTCCTTTCATGCCTGGAGACTGACACGTAATGCACCCTGTAATTATGGGCTGTTCAGATCCATCATTCCACAGCGGAGCCACAACCACACAAGTCCTGTTGTTCTCTTTTACTGACTACGTCGTGACCCCCGGGATCCCTCCGCAGCCCTCTGCAGTTATATTACCTTATTTATAACTTATTTACTATTCTCCCGCTGCTCCCTGGAGCTCCACTCAACTCGGCTTCCCAGGCCTTTAGTGAGAAGCAGACAGCGGGTGCTGGTGACTGACTCTGACTCATGTCTGTTACAGCTAACCCTGCCCCCCACCCCCCCACCCCACACCCCACACACACACACACACATACACACACACACACACACACACACACACACACACATACATACACATACATACACATACATACACATTCATACACACACACACACACACCACACACACTCACACTCACACACAGACACACATACATCAGGGTTTCCGTTAGAAAAATTTGCCGTCGGACATCGTGTCCGGGAAGAATTCGATTTACCGGACAAACGTGATATATTCCGGTCATCATATTAAAATATAATAAAAAAAGAAAAATTCAAAATCATATATTTTTTTTCTCCAAATCTAATATAGCTGTTTGTCGCGGTGATTACTGTTGTGTAGCGGCCTATATATGCCATTTAATGTCTATTTCTCATCCGATACGATTAGATGCGAGCTATATAATATATAATAATATAACATGATTTGACGCATGCGCGCTATGCCATGCGTCAAATCCAGCGCTGAACGGGTCCAGCGCTGAACGGGCTCCTCACTGGGAACTGAACAGACAGCATCGATCAATGAACGGACTCCACATTACGTTAACTGAAGTTTGTTAAATTGTTTGGGATTAATGTGAGTTTTCTATTTTCTCTTTACAGTTTTACCCTTTTTTTTTTTTAAATCAATAAAACAACGTCATTTCTATAAGTCTCGCTGGTTGGGAAGGCATTTCGTTTAGCTCGGGAGTATGACAATGGGAAGAACATAACTGTTTATTGAGAAACAATTGATAGGCAGTCTGGGATACGTATATAAAGAAATACCACAATGTCTAGATGTATAACATTTTATTGAACAGTAACAGTGCAAGCATGTAGGCTACGGGGAACAGGGATTTTGGTCAGTAGGTCCTTTGTACAGAGGGCGTTTCTCTCCGACAACGCGTTCCTAGGTACCATGGAAGTCATAGGTAGTCCAGCACACTGACAGAGAGACAGACAGACAGACAGACAGACAGACAGACAGACAGACAGACAGATAGACAGACAGACAGACAGTCAGCTTACTTCTACCCTTTTGAGTGGAATTTCTCCTTTAATTAGCTGTTAGCCATCTCAAAGCCCCCTGAGCTGCTCGTCAACACTGAGAATAGACCACATTATAGAAACCAAAACACCGTTTTTTTTAAATCCACAGGGAATAACCGAGAGTGTAAGGAAAGGCACACCCAGCGCTGTCAGTGGTGGGGAGACTTGAAGTGGCTTTGCTTGATTTCCATCACAGATTCAAGGATTGAAACACTGATGAAAATAGGGAGTAATAGTGATGGGATTATCTTAGATTATTTTAGATTAGATTAGATTAGATTAGGTGAGATTCAACTTTATTGTCATTGCAGAGTACAAGTACCAGACAACAAAATGCAGTTTAGCATCTAACCAGAAGTGCAAATAGTGATATAAAAACAAACACTTAACTTTCGGGGAAAACGGGCCCAAAGTGTGCTAAAATAAAATAAATTAAATAAATTAAAAAAGAAAGCGACTATTAGCACCGCCGAATGACAACAAACGTATGAGTAATGAGTAAAACAATGTCACTTTTATAGTATGTTGTTTAACTTGCCGTTCGGTCGCCATGGCTCTGGTGTGTGTAGCAGCTTCAGCTAGCTGGCTGGAAACTTCTAGGGGTGCGTTCGTAAACACGCTCTGAGAGCGCCGGAGCGCACGCTGGCTTCGATGTCACAGAGCGACCGAGTCGTTCGATTGGACGAGAGGCGTTCCGCGAGTGCTGATCGGATTTCCAGAGCGTGTTTACGAACGCACCCAGACAGCTTTAGCGAATTGTATTCAAAGGGAATTATTTTCACCGGACAATATGTCCGACGACTTTTCAATTTGTCGGACTTCACCAAATTTTACCGGACAAAGACCGGTAATTGCCGGTTAACGGAAACCCAGACATACATACACATACCTACACACCCCCAAACCCCTCTAACCTCCTTACCAGCTGCACATCAATGAGAATATGATTTATTAGGGGCGCAGCTCCCCTGGATTTGGTACGACCATCGACTTGTTTACCCAACGTATTCGTGGTCCTGTATCCATCCAACGGCCCTTTCATGTCGGTCGGTGAGGATGTGTTGTTCGCTGCGTGTCGAGGTTGAGGTCCGTGTAGATGTCTGGCCCCATAGATAATGTCTATCATTACGGCTCGGGAGTTCTGGCCGCTGCTTTGACACGGTTCGGTTCTGGAACCCGAACCCTTTAGGGCATGACATAATAAATGTATTTTAGTGGTGCTGTGGTTTGTTTGGGGGCATTTTGGATGGGTGGGAGCAAAGTGTGTGTGTGGGGAGAGGGGGGGGGGGGGGGGGGGGGGGTAGGGTGGGTGGGGTTAGGGTTGCAGTTCAGAGCAAGCTCTTTTTCCCTAGAAGCTGCCCACCCCTTAGCCCACGGTGAACCCTCCGAGTCCTGTTTCTTCCCCTCCACTCTGTATCTCTCAGATGGAAAACATGTGGCGGGGGTTGTCATGTGTTAACGTGCGGTAGAGAGAGAGAGAGAGTGAAACAAGCCAGCGGATGTCTCATCAGGAACACTCATTCAGGATGATGAATGTAGCCAAATACACATTTGTCCGTAAAAAAAAGAAGAAACTTGCCGAGTGGATCAGCATCATTAGGCATGAGGAATAGGTGGAGCCCGCAGAGAAGTGAGTGCAGCAAACAGATGTTGCAGATTTCCACCGGCATCTTTCATCCGGAGTACTATCATTAATAAAGTTGAAGGTGATCCCCTTCGCGTTTCTATTTAATAAGACCAAATAAAGCACAGGGCGCTCGGGAAATTGCTGAATAAACTGAATCTCGCACGGCTTCTTAAGCAATGGGCCTAAGGTACTGTGTCTGTTTTTTCGAAATAAGACTTGGCAATAAGGCGGTTAAGGCGTAGGATATCAGATCGGAGACGTGTACTCTGTATTAGTCAGAGCAGGGCTAGGCTGTCCTCAGAGGCCTCTGGTTTCATCATAGGATCACGGAGGCCCTCCACCATCATAAGCCTGCAGCTATTTCAACGTCTCACTGGCTGCGTTATGTTATGAGTGTTAAGTGCCCAGGTGGCACAAAGTCATCTGTTTTGCACTTCCATTTTAGTCGGGGTATTGAAATAACGCACATAGTACTATTTACAAAGAAATTGTTTGGTGAATGTAGTGCTCTACTGTATGTTGTTAATATTAATGCTGCATACACCTACAGCTCACGATACTTCACTACCTGACATGTGAAGAGCACATGGTGGATGTGAGGTGGGATAATGTGATGCAGATATTACCTGACACCCAGATCTACTGTAGCTAGCCTTTGACGGTACGTTGCGAGGCTGTAATGTGAGTGGTGTCTGTCCTTTGTGTTTGTCAGGGGGTTGGTTGAGTGACTGCAGCCCTGGGTGTGGGAGCGCCAGGTGAGCTAGCCCTGGTGTTAAAGCTCTCTGCCCCTGTTGTAGAAGCCTCTATCTCAGTCAGAGCTGTCTCATCTTATAAACAAGCCAAGACAGAGAGGCTTTACTATGAATAATGCTGCAGCCCCCTCGAATCCCAACACCTATAAATCTTAATAGAGGTTCGGAGATTCCAACGGGGCGGCCCGCGTCGCTCTCCCCCCCCCCAGCCCCGCTTCCATTCCGTCTCCCATGTGGTGGCTCCAATTTTCTCTCCCCCCCCCCCCCCCCCTGAGTAGAATCACTCCAACTTGAATTTGCCTGCGCCACAATTTACCTACGGACAGGATTACATGCATATAACCCATGCAAATCAATAAAAACATGTCAGGAACACTTAGCTTCCCGTGCTTTGCTAAAAGCAATTTATCACGCGGGGAATCAGGGACGGAGACTAGGGCGACAAATAGAGTCTGATCATTTGCATTGGACCTGTTGTCAAACAGCTTGAAGACTGCATTTTCATTTTCTGTACAGTAAATTGTACTGGGCTCTATGTTCACATCTGAAGGGAGTGTCTGAAGGGAGTGTCTGATGATTATATTTGGCTAGGGGAGCCTGCGTGGTATGAAGTATACAGCATGCTACTTTACTTTCCACTTCAAATGGTATTCATACATTGACATTCATTGTATTGTGACATTAGGGACTGTTGAAGCAATGGTTTCAGGAGAAATCACTGTATTTGGTTGCACACTTTGATTTTGTTGTTGCCTCCTAAGTTCTCTTATAAATCACATACTGGAATCAAAGCTTATTGGTATGCTACGCTAGTCTCACTTTGACTCCTGTAAGAGTGTCTCGGAATTCCAGTACATTGAGGAGATGATTGACGACCACGTTTGTCTACATAGTGAACGAACACCACACAAAGCTAATGCTACCACTGTAAATAGCAGTATTTTTAAGGAAGGGTATTGAATCCATTTTGGAATGCCATAATTCTTTTTTCCCATCCTGTTTTTCTGGCTGCCTCGGTCACACAAGATTGATTGAACTCATAAACGGCAGTCATGTTTGCAGTACCCCTATTTTAAATTGGTGGGTCTTGTGAACATTAGCAGTGTCAGTCACTCTGCCAGCGATGAGTGGTTTCTACATCAGACTTTATTTCCCCCTCAATATTATTTGACATCAGGGACAAGTTCCCCTGCATAAGATTTGTTAAGTAGCTTTGAAGATGTTGTTTCTCTTTCTATGTGTTTAAAAGACTGCGCTTGCTTTTTATGTTCTTGGCTTTGTGAGTGAAAGAAAAAAACGGAAATGCCAGGAGACCAAATGTGTGGCTTCATTGTCGTATTTCTACAGTGCGGAACAGAGAAACGAATGAAACTTTCAGTTTAAAATAATATCATATGTGACACAGTCTGATCATTTGGTCCGCATGTCGGCAACCAATCAAAATGTTCTGACTTTTCTTTTGAAACACGGAAATACGGAAATATGAATCACAACACAAACTCGCTAGTAAAGCCAAAATACTGCAACGTAATGGATTCGTAGTAATTCGTAGAGTAACCCCCACTGCTACCTAGTTAACTAGAACACTACTTTACATTGTTAGCAGGCTCACAAAACAAGCTGTGTTAGTTGACTAGCGTTGTGTCATTGATTTTCAACAATGCGAAAATTTATTCACGTTTTCCGAAAGAAAAGTCCAATCATTACATCGGATCCTGACATGAGGACCAAATGATCAGACTGTGTCACATATACTTGTTTCAAATGAAATGATATAGCTGCATATACTGTATAGCTTTGATAAGTATAGGACTATCAAACCTACAGTACTATAGCTAGAGCTAAAGAGATAGAAAGAGAGAGATTAAGAACCAGACCCCAACATGAGAAACAAGTGTGTGAAACAAACATTTACATTCAAATCATTAACTGATATCAAGTGGTTAGCTAGTCTCCCCACATCGCTTTACAATTAAGCATGCTGCGCATCGCTTTAGTCCGGCTTGTGATTCGCAATCATG
Organism: Nansenia antarctica; assembly: GCF_963989245.1. Lineage (NCBI taxonomy): Eukaryota > Metazoa > Chordata > Actinopteri > Argentiniformes > Microstomatidae > Nansenia > Nansenia antarctica. The sequence goes on from NC_137674.1 coordinate 15,783,018, forward strand.
AATACTTTTATTGACACAGCGTGAGACGTCCCTCTTTGATATGTCCATCTTTGCCCCTGGGCTGAGGTGTGATCAACATGAAACTGATGCTCCAAATTAAGGCTGCTTTGGACTCGTCATTGATAATTTGGAAATGTTTCACCTTTGAAGTGAGAGTCAGAGCGCTTGATCAGGAGCTGTCCGTCTGTACAAAGAAGACGTGTGTTCCGTAGAACTCTGTACACACTTACACGTCCAGAAAATACAGACCACGCGTTCACGTCTAAGCTGCAAACATGAACTTGGATTAAATTCAAAGTCTGTGCTAATATCATGACGGATAGATCGATGAAAAACCTAGTCAGTCTTCTTTTGTCATCACCAATGGAATCTGATATCTGTTTTAGATGGTTTTACTGTAGGAAGGATAGATGGTTTATGTTTGGCTGTGGCTCACATTAGCACCTCACAGATAGTCCTGTGGAGGTTTATGTTAACCTTCTGATTGGCAGAGGTGAACTCAGTGTTGTTCACAGGCCAGCTTCTCTTTTATGTCGCCTTATTAGAAGCCTTTTTGCTGTGTCAGTCGTCACACACACACACACACACACACACACACACACACACACATTTACCGTACCTCACCAATACATTTTTTGTACATGCTCTAAATCCCATAGATGTGTCATTGTCATTATTCAAATGAAATCACCGGCACTTCATACAGTATATTATGCACTGTGCACTATGTAAACATGTTTGCCAAAGACCATAGTGTGCATATAGAGGTATGGAAAGAAGCCTCTTTGAAAATGTTTTGTAGTGTCAGTCACACACACACACACACACACACACACACACCCAGAAGGTGCTCCAACCCTTGTAATGCTAATCATGCCTCTAAACCTCACAGTCACAGGCTTATTTCGTTGCAGTCGCCGCGGCGGCACGACTATTCTTTTCACCTCGTTTCGAAGATAAATTAGGGGCTTCTAAATAATGCAGTGAACCTTAATTCTCTTTGATTAGTGGAGAGTATTAGATGATAGCGACCCATTGAAATTGGTCATCAGCATAAATAACGACTGAATGAACTGATAAAATGCAAACTCACCGGCCTTCATAAATCAAATGAAATCCACTTGGTGTGGAAGTCATTGAAATTAGAAGTCCATGCTCCTATTAATTATGTTGCCTTGTGAAGTCGACAGTGTTATAAATCAGCTGTGAAAGGTACTCCAGCCGCCCGGCCCGGGCAGAC
>NC_137674.1:15789257-15808508 GCF_963989245.1 Nansenia antarctica
GGGGTTTCTCCCATAATTGAATCGCGGCTGTTTCCTTGAACCTAGTTCTTCACCGCATGTCCCCTTTAATGAATGCGTGGAATGGGACCCAATGGGCTGTCCAAATACTTGCCTGATCTGGACTATTTATTCTGGTTCTGATTGTGACTCTGATTTACTGTGCAGACAGCCCTCTCATAGATGTGACATTACAGTATGATACTTGAAAACAGGACCTAGCCGTAGCTGTGTCTGTTTGAAGCAACATAATAACATAATCATATATTATAATATTTAGGCATTGTTGTATAAAAAATGCTTCACCTCCCGACTGAACCAGAGGACATACAGTATACTGTATTCCAAAAAGAAACAATTGGGCATCATTTGATCGTGGTCGTAATGATTTTTGGTTCACCTAAGGTGTATTTTACATATCAGGCCAATAAGAACATTCTGGAAAGAACTCAGTAGCATTTATCTCAGAAGGGCTAAGATGAAAGTGGAGATGTGGATTTTTTTTTCTTCTTCTTCGCCAATTTGTCGCGTCTGTCTCTGTATGATTGTGTCTGGGGCATTTTGACTGTGTCTCTGACACGCTGTGAAAGAATACAGATCAGTTCTACATTAGCCCCGGGGGAAAAGCAATTATTTCACAATCGGAGGAGAAAAAAGGGGACTCTGTTCCTCTATCAGGCAAATAATAACAGAGATGTCATATCCTGTCTGCATAGAGGAGTTCATCTGATATTGAATTACAAGGCGTGTCCCATAGTATCATGGCAAGCCTTGTCTCCCTCTGTCCCGTTCTGCCGTTTGAATACTATCCATATTGACACTCTCTCTTGTAGCGCTTTTAATGAAGCTGCCACTCACATCTCAGCCCAATACTCCAACTGAACATGCACTCTGTCCCTCTGGTGAGCGTGGACACCCCCGTAGACAGTAGGCCCTAATAGTCTACATTCATATGGATTAATGCATGGTTGCATTTGCTGCAGAGTGTTTAGACGGTTTAGATGGTTAAGGGGACTCTTTTATGTCCAATCCTTGATGTGTATTCTACCATCTACTGTATGATGCTTAGATCTGAATTTGCACCTCTGTTTTGGAGTGTGAGATGGCTGTATACCGAAATCAGTAATCAGAAATGTTTAGTTACATTTATGTCATTTCCAACAATAACTCAACTTATTTTCTCCATGTTTTTTTCCCCATGTGCTGCCATGGCGGTTTTCTTGACATAACTGTACTGTAGGTATGTGAATGATGTTTTTTCAAAAAAATCCATCCACAGACAGACCCTAACACGATTAAGATCCCTGGGAAAGATTGTTGTGTTTTGACAGTCTCTCATATCTCATGTGTCACTTAGTGGTCTAAGTGACAGGCAACCCAACCCAACTCAACCGACGGTACACGTCATCTCTCACTACTACAGTTGAGCTACTTTAGCACTGTCTTGGTTCAAAATGAAACCCAGCGTTGGTAGTAACCAAACATCGCTGTTACCTTCGTGAGTCTGCCATCTGTCTGTGTCTGACCCTCTACCACTATCTATGGGTGGGTGGGTGGGTGGGTGGGTAGGTAGGTAGGTAGGTAGGAAGGTAGGTAGGTAGGTAGGAAGGTAGGTAGGTAGGTAGGTAGGAGGGGGGGGTGGGTGGGTGGGTGGGTAGGTAGGTAGGTAGGTAGGAAGGAAGGTAGGTAGGAAGGTAGGTAGGTAGGTAGGAAGGTAGGTAGGTAGGTAGGTAGGAAGGTAGGTAGGTAGGAAGGTAGGTAGGTAGGTAGGAAGGTAGGTAGGTAGGAAGGTAGGTAGGAAGGTAGGTAGGTAGGTAGGAAGGTAGGTAGGAAGGTAGGTAGGTAGGTAGGTAGGTAGGTAGGAAGGTAGGTAGGAAGGTAGGTAGGTAGGTAGGTAGGTAGGAAGGAAGGTAGGTAGGAAGGTCGGTCGGTCGGTCGGTAGGTAGCGGGGTCAGGGGTCATTGTGATTAACGGCCGTCCTCTCTCAGGGATGACAAAACGCTGAGGCGCCGTCACCAGGAAGTACAACGCTGCCTTTGTTCCTCCCCTCAGCTGCTGTGACAGGCTGGCCAATCACCAGCCTCCAGGTTGAAATCTGCCAAATGTGTAGAGGAAACAAAAGACTCCTCAGCTGAGCAAACAGCCCCCCCCCCCCCCCCCCCCCCAACCCCCCTGTTGGCCTGCCCGTCTGCCTGCCTGCTTGTGCTGCACACAGACACGGGCTCTAGAGTGCTTAGTGCTTATAATTACAAGTAAGTGGCAAATACTAGGGCTCAGGCTGAGTCGAAATTGTTTCATTATGTCTAATTAACACCTACTTGATTATGGTTAATTACTACTGTTTGATAATAGAGGAGCAAAGTTGTCAGTCTGCAGACATACTGAAGCCATCTGGATCATTGATAACCATATGCTGGCGCTTTGCTTTGTTTTGCTTAGCGGGGACCGGGGGGCTGTCACGTCCCCCCCCAGCGCAGGCAGGTGTCTCCACTGTACTACCCCAGCATCTGACTGACTGAGGGGTAAACACACACCTGGGTGGAAGCACACACACGGACATCTATACACTCACTCACACACACACACACACACACACACACACACACACACACACACACACACACACACACACAGACATCTATACACTCACTCACACACACATCTATACACTCACTCACTCTCACACACACACACACACACACACACACACAGACATCTATACACTCACTCACACCCACACACACACACACACACACACAGACATCTATACACTCACTCACTCACACAGACATCTATATACTCACTCACTCACACAGACATCTATACACTCACTCACTCACGCACGCACGCACGCACGCATACACACACACGCACGCACACAACCACAGACGCAAGCACACACACACGCACACCCACACACACACACACACACACACACACACACACACACACACACACACACACACACACACACACACACAGACAGACAGACAATCAAACTGATGTGTTTAAACTGGATTTTGCCACTCAGAACTCTATTACTGCCAGAAGCTATGACACGACTAGCCTCTGGGGTAGAACACAGTAGCAGTTAATATATGTACGCACGTAAACAAAACAAAACAAGACTATTACAGTTTACCACAAGTCCCTGCTTCAAACTTCAGAGAAGGTTGGTTTAGATGTCATTAGCAGCCTCGCAGTGTTCCACAGAGCTTCGGAAAAGTCATTTGAAACAGAAGGCACCCTGCTGTAAACAAAAGAAATTATCCTCCACTAAGAACGGCTGTCTGTCCCTGTTAATTAGCACTACACACAATGTGAAATTAGCTATGACGCAGTAGCGTACCGAAAAAAAGAAAAGAAAGATAAATAGTGCCTTTTGGAAAATAATAAAGTAAAGATTTGCTGTGTGTATAGCATTTGTCATGCTTAATTGCGGGATCAATTAGAATTTGGGAATAATGATGATTTATACGCTTTTGTGTGTAATTTGATATTCATTAAGTCGGCCAGATACACGCTGGTATCAGCCTTGTTAATTGTATTTCCTTTCTCCTGAAGGGAGGTTGGCAATTGGCTCAAAGTTTATAAACTCTTGGTTGAGTGACTCCACTGTGTGGGGCAGCTGGATTGAACAATGTACTGTACGTTGTTGAATTTAACTCGTTTGTATAGTCAATTGGAATGGATGAAAAAAAGAAGAAGAGGCATTGTATTGTCACTTGTGGCTTTACAAGGGCAGGCTATAGAACATGGGTAAATATCAAGTGTGTTTACTGTCATATTAGTTTACTGCGTAAAAGTGTAGTTGATGAAGAGGTTGAAGAGGTTGTTTACGCTGTATGATGCTACCTTCTGTAGCGCTGGCTGTCAACATGATGATAGATGGAGGGATGCAGGGAAACTGAACAACTACTGTGTTCACCTAGACATAGAACACATTAGAATTACCTTCATTAATGGCAGTGACCAATTTAGTTGATGGAGTTTATAATGAAAGTCAATCTTGATTTGGAACAAATAGAAGATCATGTGGTAACAGTAGTGTTGACATTGAGCTCCGGCCTGAGTCATGTTGAAGATCACAGCCTTGTCCACCCTGTCCTCCTGTCCTCCTGCTCTGTCCTGTGTAATGAGCTTGACAAGCTAACGGGCCGCTAATTGAATTACACAGCATATTAATTATTATTTTCTAGATTGTTAAAGTTGCGCTAAGTGAATCTTTGAAGGTAGGTCATAGTTTGCAGGAGCAATGTTTTTTTTATTGCTTATGGTGGCATAAGCTTAGAGAAGTTACTCTGCACCATGAAAACACATCTCGGGTATTACAGAAAATATAGCATTTAAAAATATATATATTTTACCTTTATTTATACAGGTTAGTCTCATTAAAAGAAAAACAAAATCAAGAGAGACCTGTTTCAACAGCAACAGGGATCAGTGGCGCCGGCAGGATTCGATTTCATAGTATGCACAGAAACGTAAAAAACGTTGCAGAAATAGCGCAGACTAGCCTACAATATAGGGATGTAGCAAGCTACATGGTGGCCAACAGAGGTATCGACAGACACTCCCACATTTTCCCACCTGTTTCAAGCAACGATTATTTAGATCACCTCTCAAAAGAAGAAAAACTAAGATATGTGAACAAACTACACATTTTGGACACTTGCGATCCATATAGAGCACCCGCCGCAGTATTTCAATCACTAAAAACAGCGAAGTCGCTGCCAGAGCTGCAGTTCGGTGATGTTTACATATCTTGTGGAGAATCATTCCCCTCACACTGCCGCCAGTACTGTACTCTGATGCGCACCTTCCCACTGACATTCCCAGCGCCGTCGGCAAACAACAAACTAACGGGTTGAGTGATTGGCTGAACGCAACGTGAAAGACTTTATTAGGGGGTGTTCACACTTGACTTATTTTTAAAGAAAAAAGCGTGGCCTTCAGTGCCTTTTTACATACAACCCTATGGGAAAAGGGAAAAAACTGCCGCTTTTTAAAAAGCGAGAGAAAAGCGCAGCTGCCTTTTAACTTTTCAGAAAGGCGCTGTGTGTCGTCAAGCGCCTTTCTGACACCTGATACTGGTGTTTCATAACGTGGTTCCAGTGTTAGCAGCATTTGGCAGAAATCTTCATTTTCCGCAACACAGTTGCAAATATACCCAGTTCAACACAACACAAAATACATATAATTATTAAGCACGTTAATTACAGAAAAAAAAAATCCTTTAAAAAAAAATGTACTCACAGTGCGTACAGGATTCCGGCTGCCGGCGCCATTGACAGGGATCACAGTGTTTCAGACAAAACAACTTACCCACACAGACACAACATTGAACAAACTATGGACACACATACAGTACAACAGTTACATTTTAGAAACACAAACGTCATAACTAAAAACAGTCGTCCTAATGACAGTAACACACGTCGAGCAAGTGTTTAAACTCTAATCACCAAAGTGATACATTAGATCCTCAAGTTTTAAACTGTTCTGAGTAGGGTATATAGTAAGGCTATTTCTCCCATGACCTGTTCTTATTTTTGGGACCATTGTAATGCATGTAGCAAGTCGTCAACACGAGTCAATCTTTCCACATGACTATGTGGCTTATAAACGTCCATTTCAGTGTACACTGGTTTCATATTTTTCCCAGGCAAGGGATAGAGTTGGCCAAATGAAAAGTCATTTGGGCTGTGGTTAATGTAGCCACTTCATTATGCACATGTAAAGCATGCTGTTTGAGCACACCAGACAGACAGGACTGAGGGAAAAGGCGCTTTGTTGGCGTGCCCTCGTTTCCACTGCAGGGCGAAGATGTAGGCCAAGTGGAAAAGTGCCAAATGATTCAATCCAGGAAGAGGAGTCCTCCCGTTCAAACGGGTTGGAGCCGGAGGTCTCCCCCTCCTCCGTATTCATTTCCTTAGATTACCATCACATTTTTGTCACCAGCACAAGCGGCGTTATTGACTCACAGAGATGCGCTCCTTTTGCTTTTCGTTAGTCATTAGTTGACATGCTGACATTTTCATATGTGTCTTTGGCTAATGCTTGCAAATTGCTCCGACCGGAGAACGGAACAGATAATTTTAACAAGACTCAGAGCTTGACTTCAGACGGCGCGTTTGCAACCGCTCCTTTTCTTCACATATAGAATACAAATTGTAACCTGTTTTTAAAGCCCGAGTAAGGCGGCAAACGCTAATGGGCTTTGACAACATCATATTAGGCACAACAACTACGCATAATGTACCGAAAAATTGGACGTGAAATTGGAAACGTAGTTCAGGGGATGTCTGTAGGTTCGGGGGATGTCTGATATCATATTCTCTCATGCGAGGGAGAGGGAGAGAGAGAGGGAGAGAGAGAGAGAGAGAGAGAGAGAGGGAGAGAGAGAGGGAGAGAGAGAGAGAGAGGGAGAGAGAGAGAGAGAGAGAGAGAGAGAGAGAGAGAGAGAGAGAGAGAGAGCAGCAAAGGGGGGCTTAACAATGGATATCAGTGGAAAGTGCTTTTAAAGTTAAGGCTGATGGATGGCTTGTCAGAAAAAATAATTGCACTGGTAGGGTAGTGGGCTTGTGTGAGCCTGCAGAGGGGCGCTGGAAAGAGAGAGAGAGGGGGTGGGGGATGGGGGGGGGGGGGGGGGGTGGCGCGCGATCAGCAGAGAGCATGATGGGAAGTGACAGTGGTCTGTCAAGAGGCAGTGGCTGCCCAGAGAAGTGTGAAGCCATAGCTATGAGGTGGCAGGAGAGAGCAGGCTGTCAGAGCGGGAAAGTGGCTTTAATACGGCGAAAAGCAAAGGAATCCGCCTGTCAGGCCTGCTCAGCCATGCCAACGCCAAGGAGAAGGGAGAATGGAAGGGCGAAGGGGAAACGATAGGCAGTGGGAAGGAAAAGGTAGAGAGAGAGAGAAAGAGAGAGGGAGAGGTGTAAACAGAGGAAGGGAGGGGGGGAGGGAGGGAAGAGAAGCAGCGAACGCTACCCCTGAGAGGTGTGTGGCAGCAGGAGAGGCACGGAGGGAAATTGTGTAGGACAGAGGAACAGGCCGAGACGTCAATTTGGAGCAACCGGCAAAGGCCTTGGTGAGGTGATAAAACTCATCAGCCCTCTTCTGCTCAACCAAGGCTCTCTGGGTGGCACTAGAGTAGCTAACTCTGGCTGGCTAGGGAGAGTGTCGGAGAGAGAGAGGAGTCTGAAGAGGTAGCTAGGTACATAGTAGCTGCATTCACTTTCACCCCTCTCTACCCTATCCTAACACTCTCCTATTGAGCTCTTCATCCAGATACTGTAGGAGTCCCCGTTGCCCTGTGTGTGCTGGAATCACGAAAGGACAATAATATGCAGACGCCGGAGACATAGCAGTCCAAAATGTACCTCTTGTATTTCCTTCGGTCCCACTGGAAGGCTCATTACAGAGACAAGGCTAGTTGGCAGTTGCTATGGCGGAACATCCCCAGGTCCCGGGTCCCCATCTACATGAATTGGTGGAATAAATAAATTCAATAAGGCCTGTCATCAGCCCCTAATCTTGACCTTGTGTGAAAGGCACTCCACTTTAATTTCCACCGCCCGGTGTGTGAGGAGGAGATGACGGGTAGAATGTGTTGATTGCTCATCTTGTGTGTGTGTGTGTGTGTGTGTGTTCAATGCCATCGCAAGGCTTATCCAAGGGCTTCGGGCTTCATCGTCATAGGCCTTTTGTTATTGCGTTGCACTTATGGTGAGACGGACGGACGTACGGGGGTGAAGTTCCACCCCTACTGTAGGTTTGATGCATACTCGTCGCCAGATAGAAAACTTGACCAATAGCACTGGAGGAATTGTGTTTTTGTCGATTTGATTTATTGTTTTCTTTATTGTGTGCGCTGTATGAGTGATTTAAAGTGACGGGCATGCTGATTTTGTCGCCATCTGAAACACACGAGTGTTCATACTTGCCTGCAATTTTGCCACAGTGGAGGTGCCTTTCAAGTCAAATATCCAGCTTTTGTGTATAATTTGATCTATCCTTTGGGATACTAAATATGTGTTGTACACCATATCTATAAAGCATAGTACAATCTGAAAGCTGCATAGTAAAATCCACTCCTCATTTGCTTGGCTTGCAGTTTGCATGATACATCAAGCGCCATGATCTGTATCTTTCACATTCATAAGTAATTAGTCCCACCATAATTTATTCCTCATTAAGGGCACATAATTAAAGTCCTCTGTAGTTTCTTTGAAAGTTAAATTACGGTCTCATTTCTCTTAAAATATAAACCGTGAGATTTAAAGGGCCACTAACCATTAACTTAATCCAAATGAGTTATTCAGAGAACGTAAGCGTATCATTACAGATCATGAAATAATGATATGTTCTCTGGTGAACTTTACTGGTGTCGCAGCCTGTGTGGAGTATACTGGAGCAGCACTTGATTCACTGACTAGAGAGTGACTGTAATGACTAGATAAGGAGCTCTTCTTGTTTTCACTGGTTCACTACAGAATTACCGTATTACCAGGGCCAGGAGGTTTTCTTGATCCGACTAAGAAAAAAGTCATAGTCAGACTCAGTGTCCAATCTTGTCATCACAAAAGAAAAAGAAGACACGTACTGTACTCCACATATTCATAGTCACAGAATATTCTCTTCTACATTTAATGATGTCCTCTTTCAGTGCCTCTGTGCTTTTTATACATTATTGATTACTTGCAATACTGTAACCCCTTATATTATTGTATAAGGCACGGTATAACATTAGAGAGCTGTTTGACATAGACAGAGTTAAGAGCTGGGACTCCAGAGAGATGTGTTTGGAGACCAGGCAAAGAGAGTATGTCCAGCTCTGATTGGAGGAATGATGTATGGACTCCTGCCATAGCAAATGACTGGCTGCTCGGTAAGCCATGTGTCAGAGAGAGAGAGAGAGAGAGAGAGAGAGAGAGAGAGAGAGAGAGAGAGAGAGAGAGAGAGAGAGAGAGAGAGAGAGAGAGAGAGAGAGAGAGAGAGAGAGAGAGAGAGAGAGAGAGAGAGAGAGAGAGGTGGAGAGTAGGGATGGCTAGAGGGAGAGGTTCATTTAGAAAGAGAAGGCTGTTTGGCCTGCCTATACAACAGAGGGAGAGTCCACAGCCATTGATCTCCTGCTGCCAACGACAGGCGAGAATTCAGCAATAATCATGACAAATGAGAGGAGGTTCCACCAGATGAGAAACTGCCGATAATCACAGAGCCAAAAAAAAGAACTAGCAAGGTCGCAGGAGAGAGAGCACCGGAACTCCTATACCTCTCAATAGTCCTGAGGGAGATGTTCTTAGAGAAGGAAGACAGCTGAGAGAGAGAGAGAGAGAGGAGAGAGAGAGAGAGAGAGAGAGAGAGAGAGAGAGAGAGAGAGCGCGACAGTAAGAGACACCTCTCAATGGTAGCAAATTGGAGAGTGACCTCAATAGAATGTTACAACATTCTGGTGTACTAGGGTTGGGCGGTTTTTCGGTTTAACCGAAAACGCCGGTATTCAAAAATAGCAATGTTTTTTGTCAATATCGCCATAAAACCGTCATAAATGTGGGATATATAATAAACGCCTTAAGAGTGTTCGTCCACCACCACTGTCTGTGATTGAAGAAAGTGATGACAGACATTTTTGTAAACAATCTAATTTGTCAAATAAATAACCTGTCAAAAAATACTATTTAGACGCAGTTTAACGAAAACCGGGGTGTCATTCGGGAACGGTTTAACGGTATCAAACATTGGAAACCGTCCAACCCTACAGTGTACTTTTGATCTGAGAGCAGTTCGAATTTCATAGGCACCCCATTTTATTATTATTACTGCTCACTTATTAAAACATACATTTTAAGAAAGAAATTAAGCTCATATACATACAATAACACTTCCGTTTTTATACATCAGCGTATCTAACTATTTTCCCTTGAATCCTGCTCAAGAAGACAGAGCACTCTTTCTGTCATTGTCTGCCTGTGCCGTGATCTGAACCCCTACAACACCATTAAGCAGGGAAAAGAATGAGGCCGCATGTATTATTTTGCTCTTAGCGTAAAGTCGTTTAGGGGAGAACGTTTCTCTTCGTAGATTAGAGTAAAACAATAATGATTAAATTGCCTGCACAAATCAATCTAGTCTCTGATAAGGCATGATCCTTACCGGTTATCTCTCTTTCCCCCTCTCCCCCCCCCCTCCCCCCTCTTCTCTCTCTCCCTCCAGCCGCAGCCACAGACTATCAGCCTGCCCCTGGATGAGACATTTTCTAATCAGCTTTATCACTCATATCTGCATTTATCTTATTCAAGGAAAATGCCAATATATTAGGCAGCGCGTATGATACACAAGGTGACCCTACTGACTTAATGACATAATACATTATCCTTAATGAAGTCAATATCTCGTCTTTTAGCTGTCTGTCTATCGGGGCGATTAATTGCGGTGTCATTAAAGTTAGCTCTCTTTTCATTTGAGCTTGGCAAGTGGCATAAAACTAATGTTCTTAGTTATCAACCACTGAAATAGGATGGAACGTGGAGGAAATGACAGAGAGGGCGAGGGGGGGCTCAGACGGCCCACCACAGGGGCAGGTTTCAATGACGCTCCGTACAGCTGGAGGCTGCAGAAGCATCAGTACATACCAGACTGTATTATGGTGTATTTTTTATTTTTTTAAGTCATTTTTTCTGAGTGGGGCAGTCCCACTCATATGTTTCATTTTATTAGACAGACGTAGTAAAGACAGACAGGAAAGTAAGGAGAAGAAGGGAGAGAGGGCATGTCAGCAGGACATGGTCTGGATTCGAACCCATGCCGACATGGGTACCATAATATGGACCACTGGACCACCCTAGGCCACCCCTAGGCCACTATGATGGTGTATTATTGATCTTGTAGAATGGTTACAAAAATACTTACTTAGCATTCAGTCGCGTGTAGGGATGTACTTTACATTTATGATCATTTCAAATAACTACATTATATCCCAATATAACAGATGACATATTTCTTGGATTGCCAGTGGTGTCAAAGTCATTTTGACCCAGGGGCCACTATGTTATTCTCCAAGGTCTGAGCTGCGCTCTCAGAGCAAATATGAACGCGGCCAACGTCTCATATCATTAATGCAACACCATCACTCACAATTGAGCAACAAAGTACTATCAAATGTATTTATTTGGTGGCTATTCACCTTATGTTCTAGGCAGCAAGGTCGCTACCAGCCTCTAGCTAGTGTGGATATGAACATGACAAAATAAGATTAATAGCATGTCCCATTAAAGTCAGTTCATGCTTGACAAAAATCATTATACTTGAATAGTTTGAATACATTTTCATGGTTTGAAGTAATGTCAGTATTTAGTGCAATACTAAAACCATTATACTTGAATAGTTTGAATGCTTTTTATTGATTGCCACAAAGTGTTAATGTTAAATAAAACTTAACTTGAGACAAAGATGTGGAAGAAATGTGGAAACTGAGGTAGATCATCAGAATGTTGTATGACTTGACTTGACTTGACTAACATGTAACTTGCTTGAGACTTGAAGGTTAAGACTTGCTTTTGACAGTTGCTGCTATCAAGAACATTTTTGTTGATCAGAGTCTTGAAAACCGACAAGGACAGTAGCTTCTCTAACTTTAAAATCTTTTGAAGCATGTTCCAGGATAAAGGTGCATTATATGAAAAGGATATGGAGGATAGGAACAGATAATAATAACAGTGACTGTGAGTGAAGACTATATCGAGTGACGTATCTGGTTAATACGGAACAGAGATACAAAGGGAGTTGCCTTTTCAATGATTTGCACAGAAAGGTATACTGGTGATTTAACCTCTTTGTGGAGAGAGAGATCCATTGCATACGTGTCAGTGATAAGTGAGTGATCTAGCATTGGTTATACATCTCAAAACACTGTCAAGAGCTTTTGAGGTACTTGCTGAGACCTCTATACACAATGGCACCATAATCTAACACAGAATTATTTTTTAAAGTGAGAAACGTTCTTATAACCGAAAGGTATTGAAAACCCAATAAAAACCCAATTTCACCTTCAGTTTCTTGGTCAAGTTGGACTATTTCAAATGTAGCTTTTCATCGAACCAAATCCCAAGGTACTTATAGGAGGGGACCCTGTCAATGCGCTCTCCCAACCTTATCCAGTCTATGCAACAGCAGAGCATGGCCAACGGTGTCGAAGACCTTGGATAAGTCAACAGTGATACTTCATCATAGCCTCTCTGATTGACAGGCTATGAGAGGCAGGATATGTGGTGCTTGGCTGTGACTGTGTGTTTCAAGGGGACTTGGGTTTCTGTGGCGTCCCCCCTCCAAAAGTCACACAGGGACTACAGCAGTGCCCTGAGGATTCCTCTCCCGTACGTGTCAATGGACCTGAGTGTTGAAAATGGCACCCAGACACCAAAACAAACAACTGTGTTATGATTGTTACTGTAGTAGTGAATGTTATTGTTACCATGTGTTAGCTAGCTATTGTTATCTATCGTTAGTGGAATATTAGCACAACTGTGTTACTGTGTTTTAATCATTAGTGATTATAATGTGTTGTTTACAGTAGATGATGCGCAACCAGCTGCCGTGATTACGACGCCATGTTAGGTTTTTTGTTGCTTTTGCATTGAAAGCCCTGTTGAACCAGATCAGAATTAATGTTCTTTTGACACAGCTACTGTTATGTACGGTTCAGTGGGTTTAGGAAGTGGATTATTCGATAAGGAAAAAACATCTCACATGACAGAGATGTACCACATAACACCTGAGCCCCCCTCGCTGCCACTGTCCCCCCTGCCTCCCATCTCTGCCTCCCTCCCTCCCTCCCTCCTCCGCCCCCCCCCCAGCTCTGAAACAAGCAGACAGGATGGGGGTAATTTACAATGTGTTATCTTTGTCTATAGCGGCGAGATGATATGAAGTAAATCAAGGTAGGAGTAATGAAAGACTGAGAATTTATTTCTGAGAGCACATTTTAAGTGTAGTATCCGTTATGGTGGCAGGGCCTGAAGAGGCTGGAATGAGACTGGCTGAGGGGCCATAAAGCAGTGGCGGGCCCATGTTAATGCTGTCTGTCTGGGGTTAGTAATTGGGTTGCACTGATGAGTTGCTCCGAAGACAAATTGTAAATCCCCCACGCCTGCCGTAAATCTTACATTGTTGTAACAAGGTGCAATCCCAACAAATATTGATCCTGCCTGGGGGCCTGTTGTGTGTGTGTGTGTGTGTGTGTGTGTGTGTGTGTGTGTGTGTGTGTGTGGGGGGGGGGGGGTGTGTGTGTGTGTGTGTGTGTGTGTGTGTGTGGGGGTGTGTGTGTGTGTGTGTGTGGGGGTGTGTGTGTGTGTGTGTGGGGGGGGTGTGTGTGTGTGTGTGTGTGTGTGTGTGTGTGTGTGTGTGTGTGGGGGGGGGGGGTGTGTGTGTGTGTGTGTGTGTGTGTGTGTGTGTGTTCCTCCAATTACTTTAGTCAAACCAGCACGCTGTGGGAGGCCCATTCCATCCTGGTTGTTACCTGAGATTTGGCCCCTGTTGTTTAACTGCTGAGCTTGTTTTAGGATGAAATCTTTCCTTTTTCACAAACTGTTTTCTCTGTGTAACCATGCTGAAGGTCAGATGTTGGTATTTAGTTTTTAGTTTTTTAAGGGGCTGAAAAATGTAATGTCAATATTGTTTTCGTGAGGCACCGGCCACTTATCTTGCTTATTATTAACAATTTTCACGTTTTTTTTTAAATGTTCTAGAAGTGTTCACTCACTCCCCCCAAACCATTTTAAATAATTGCAGAAGAGAACAGTAAAGATATTCTGGTGTGTTATCTCAAATAATATGATCAAATTTCATATGGTCTGCTCTTCAAATGACATTCATACTTTTTGACGTGAATCCCCATTCTCAATCTCATGTTGCGGTAACAATTTTTCCGGAAACATCTAACAACAGCTAATGACATACCGGTAATTAGAAAATGGTGTGATCACATATCAAACCCTGGACTCCATACATCTAGCCTTTTAGGGATGGAAATGCCATTCAGCTTTGCTTAAGCTCAGCATTGGCCTAGCGCGTGTGTGCGTGTGTGATCCAGGCAGACAGCTTATCGTTAAACACATCCTATCTGGGTTGACAAGTCAGTGGCAGGTAGACCTCCCCTACCTCCCCACACCCCATCCCTACTGATTAAAGGTGTCAACGACACAAATATACCTGCTCCAATACCATGCTAATGTGAGAATTTATTTTAAAAACCCTGTTTTGGATGTTTGCACCTGGAATTAACAAAGACAGCACATGTCTAACCATGTCTAACTCGATGGAGCACATGTAGCACTCTGTGGTGACACTATCTGGTTTAACTGAAATGAAAGACAGTTGCTACTCAATCGTGAGCTTAGAATTATACGGTTCTATCTCCGTTTAGGGCAGTTCAGAGATATTGTGCATCAATGTTTTGTGAGATGGAACCTTTGTATTTGATTAATTACTAACTCAAAAAAATTTCATTTGAAAAAATAACACCACACAGGCATTAATAAACACCTAATGGATCAGATTATGTAAAAAACTCAATTTTGACAAAAATTTTGATAGAACCTTATAATTCTAACATCACGCAATGGTAGTGGTGCTTGTTTCAATCAGCACCGACATAGAACTATTACTGTAATAAGACACGTGTAATTTTGTAAGTATACAGCAGGTAGGGTTGTGGACTTTAGAATAAAGAGGAAATGGATTCTCATGAAGCTTAATGATGATGACATCATCAGATCACATCTAGGCCCCCCATCTAGGATTGTACTGTGATTGGTGATTGGTGTGGTTTGAAAGCGATACAGTGAGCTGTAATGACCTGCTGTAGATTTGTATGGTCCGCATGTATGACACGTTTGTGTCATTGTGGGTAGGAATAGTCCTTACCGTCTCCTTGCATATGGCTGTATCGTGCCTGGAGTTTTCAGTGTCCAACTTGGGTTCAGATCTATTGACATCGATACAGGGGCGGCTGTGGGGCGGCTGTGGCGCAGGAGGTAGAGCCGCCGTCGAATAATCACAAGGTTGGCAGATCGGCGGTTCGAGCCCCGGCTGGCCACATGTCGAAGTGTCCTTGGGCAAGACACTGAACCCCAAATTGCTCCCAGTGCCTTGCATGGCAAAAAAAAAGAGAGAAAACGTTTGAATGCATCAACATCAGGTGAGGATTGGTCCCGTGATGAGTAATTGCTCGTCATACAGAGTCTACTTCCTTTGATACAAAACATATGTTGAGATACTATTGATCTCGGAGTAAACAAGTGTTACTCACAGGCCTATTGTTTGGAGGTTGTAGGCTACGGTAGTGTGAACAACTCCTCTCCCCTTCCTCTCTGTGTGTGTCGGTTAAAGAGGGAAACCTGGATCAGCGTGATGGCGCAAGATTAACCAGCCCCTTCCAAACCTCCATTAATAACACTCTTATTTGGGGAACGGGGTCCTGTGCTTACAGAATCCAGGGCAGTCCATATCTTACACAGAGAGAGAAGGAGGTGAAAAAAAGTGTAAAGGTCAACAGAGAGAGAGTCTCAACCATTTTTTTCTTCTTCTCTACTCTCCCCCTTCCTCCCCCCCCCCTCTCTCTCTCTCTCTCTCTCTCTCTCTCTCTCTCTCTCTCTCTCTCTCTCTCTCTCTCTCTCTCTCTCTCTCTCTCTCTTTCAGAGTGATGGGCCCAGATTTTCCAAGGTAGTGCATTTGTCTGTCAGGACTCTTGGCTTGGCTGGCGTGATTTAGCTGCTGTCAGATGATGCTCATGTCCAGCCGATGATACGGGCTGGCTGGATGGGGGGAAATTTGTTACCTTTAGCTCTGACAGGGAGATAATTGCTGATGGTTAACAGAACGGTGCGGAATCCAAAGAGTTTGGGAGCAGGGAGCGAGTAATGGGTTACACACACACACACACACACCCGCACGCACACACACACACACACACACACACACACACACTCTCTCACACACACACACACACACACACACACACAGAGCCAAGGGTTTCAGTCTCACCATACAGTATCTCTCTCTCTCGCTCTCTCTCTCTCTCTCTCTCTCTCTCTCTCTCTCTCTCTCTCTCTCTCTCTCTCTCTCTCTCTCTCTCTCTCGCGCTCTTAATGGAGTTCTCTAAAAGCTTCCCCTTAAAAAGAAAAAGCAAAAAAAAACAAAAAAAACATATTGCCATTTTTGGCTTCACCCCCTCTGGTCGACTTTTAATGAGTCTCTTAACAGGGCAGTATAGTCAAGAGCTGGAATTAAATCCCTCAGTTGCTCTGTTGTTCAGCAAATCTGATGGCACGGCCCCCTACCTAACAATGTTTTCACATGCAGGTTTAATTTGGGCTAAAACACTTCTCCAATTAACTCACCCCTCCCTCTTCCCCCTCCACTGTGATCCACTCCCTCCTTCACATGTCCGCCCCAATCTCTCCTACCGGTGTCCCGGACATCCGAGAGACGCCTCCCCAACACTTTGATCAGGACTGCTGTCAGTCAAGCCGTCCAAACTGCCAGCAGCGTATCACACTGGAGTTAAGGAGGAGGCGGAACCGGAGCAGGCAGATGTGATAGGTTGACAGGGCGTGATTGACAGGTGAAACCCCTGGTTAATTGTCTCGCTCCTCCTCACAAGTGATGTGAAAGCGTATGGGGATTGTTATGTTGTGGGTGGACATACACACCAACACACATGCACACACACACACACACACACACACACACACGGCCATGCTCTGTAGACAACTACCTTGTATTGCATTGGACTTTTTTTGGTTTTCTTACAACGAGGGTTAACATTTCCCCCCTAACTGAATATATGTCCAGTTTTCCCTCAAGCATAAACCAGAGTCCTTGTTAGAACCTCTGCTCACTTCCTGTCCACCATAAACATTACCCAGCAGGCATGTCTGTGATGCTCAGACCATTTACCCCCATACTTACAGGTATCAATTTGTGTGTTTGCAATTGTACAAATGTGTCTTTAACATTCGTCTCACACTGAGTGTTTATGAGGCAACACCGTGGTCGTATTTTTCTGAATGTCTCTGGTCTGTTTTTGACGGGCTATCTGCATTAATGAGAAGCCTTGATAATGCCCGTAATGCCCTGCCACTCTCGCTTGACCCTGGCATCATATTTTTATTTTCTCTTTGACAATGAGCGTAATAGGAAATATTGATTGGCAGTGCAGTTAAGTTGTCAGCTCCGCCATTTAATGTGTCAGGAGAACCAGTTAAATTGTCAAAAAAATCACTTGAGGACCCATCTCTCCCCTTCCTGTAAAAGCGTTGCCTTTCATGAAATCTAAAAACACTCTCCTCCTTGTGGGGTACATTACATCGCTCGTTTAGTTTCTTAAATCCATCATTAAGAATATTATATATTATTAGCAATATTCAAGACCAAAACCTTCGATCCTTAGCTGTCTTTGTAAAATTAGCAGGTAGATCCTCAGACTGGTGTGTGTGTGTGTGTGTGTGTGTGTGTGTGTGTGTGTGTGTGTGTGTGTGTGTGTGTGTGTGTGTGTGTGTTGTGTTCACCTGATTCACACCGGTTCTCAGACCCACTAGGACCAGAGTGGAGACCCCATGAAAGGTGTGTTATGGTGGGGTGTGGGTGGTGGAAGATCTGGGGCAGCCTGGTTCTCCTGCTGATGGCTCCTGGTAGCTACTAACAGCTATGTCAAGCCAAGGAGGCAGCCTGTGGCAGCTTACTATGCACAGCTCTGCTAACAGTAGGATATGACTGGGGCCAGATGGAATTTGCTGAGATTATATAATAATCAGTGATCCTTTTAACAAATCGTGATGTTAGAATTCTAAGGTTCTATCTCAATTTTTGTCAAAATGGAGTTTTTTTACATAATCTGATCCATTAGGTGTTTATTAATGCCTGTGTGGTGTTATTTTTCAAATGTTGACATTTTTTTGTTAGTAATTCATAAAATACAAAGGTTCCATCTCACAAAACATAATCGAATGTAAAAACTTTGACGCTCAATATCTCTGAACTACCCTAAACAGAGATAGAACCTTATCATTCTAAGCTCACGAAATGTCTAAGACATTCCAAATAATGTATGGGGTTCTGCATTCACATATTTAAACACTATATATACAGTTTTGTTTTTGGTCATGTTTTGTTTGGTGTGTGTCGCTGTATCGGCTGTATGATGCAATAAGTGATTTGACTTTGCAATGTAGAGGGTGTGTTAAACATATCACCGCCATTTTAAACCACACAGCATTAGTAATAGCTTCGTAATTACATCGTAACAGGGTTGTGCAATGGACTGTAATAGACTCCTAGTTTCCCTTTAGACACATTCTGAATCCAGTCTAACATACTCAACGGTAGCAATAACAATCCCTTGTAGGCAATTCACCTTATTTCAATTAAAACACGCATTTCTTTCTATTTAGCTGAAACAATGTTGTTTTAAGCCAGCCCATTGACATGGCTTGATTGAATTTGGCCCTGAGGGGAGGAGACAGGGTCCATTAGCCAATAGGGAGCCTGGGCAGAGACAGGACAGTTAGAGAGATAAGGGGGAGAGCTGGGTTATAGCTTGCCGTCTGGCGCTGGACCCAGAACAGGGAGTTTGGGGAATAGAGCTCTATTATAACTGGTCTAGGGTCAGGGAGCTGGCCTGCCTCAGTTCCCCCCCCCCCCCCCCTGTGTGTTAACTAACACTCACCAGTATTGAACCGAGGACACAACACACAACACACACCCCTCTCTTCTCTCTCTGAGGTCAGAGAGAGAGGGAGAGGAGGGAGGGAGGGAGGTAGAGAGAGAGAGACGGAGATGGCGGTATATGAGGGTAGAGAGAATGAAAGAGAAAGCGCAGGACATCACACCTAACCCTGCAGACAAAACGTAACCATCTCTAGCAGCAGTCGCCTGACTTGACTGACGTGTGTGTTAGTAAAAAAAATAAAAAATACTATTTTATTGTATAACCGGGAACACCGGTTCATTCGGACCGTTTAAATGTGGTTTGATGAGGATGAGCGCACTGTCTGTCCTGTCTGTCCTGGGTCTGAGTTACCTAGCTGTTCCTCCTCCTACGTGGTTCTGTTGGCCTATGGGTCCTATCTCCTGGTCTCCATCACCACTGACTGGGAGGGGGGGGGGGTGTGTGTGTGTATGTTGTGGGGGGGGGGTTTAAGGAGGCCGGCCCGGGCGCTGAGGCATCACAGATTAGGTCAGTGGAACGGCTGAGCGGCC
>NC_137674.1:15808708-15854287 GCF_963989245.1 Nansenia antarctica
CTCCATCTGGTTGGCAGTGCATGTAATAAATATCCATGCTCATGTTTGACCTCTCTCACTTACCAGACACATCTTTCACTTTTGGGACGTCCAGGGGGGACTCACAATTACGCCCGGCGCTCACCGCTTGCTGGGGTGTGTGTGTGTGAGTGTGTGTGTGTGTGTGTGTGTGTGCGTGTGTGCGTGTGTGTGTGTGTGTGTGTGTGTGTGTGTGCGAGTGTGTGAGTGTGTGTGTGTGTGAGTGTGTGTGTGTGTGTGTGCGTGTGTGTGCGTGTGTGTGTGTGTGCGAGTGTGTGTGTGTGCGAGTGTGTGTGTGTGAGTGTGTGTGTGTGTGTGTGTGTGTGTGTGTGTGGGTGGGGGGTGGGGGTGTGTGTAGCAGGCCTGTTTATGGGCCGCAGCCCAAGGGCAAAGAGTCAAAAAACGAGAGAGCTGTAAACAATGCTTCCGCTGCCAGGAGAATTCTCAAGCATTCAATAACCTTTCACACCTCCTCAGTCCTCCCCACACCGGGGCTGCCGGCCCAGAATGCCGTGCGGTACACAGTTCAACGGCATGTTTTGATCCCTGTGCTTTATTTATTTATTTATTATGATGTATCCTTTATGTGTCAATCTGGTCAAAAATACACATTTTGGACCAAACCTTAATGTGATTAAGCAACTTGGGATAAACAATGAGAACTGGGAAATATGTCTTTGTTTTTGATGTCACACACTCGTTTTGATTCACTGTAGAATTCAGACAAAGCATATGCAGATCTTCTAACTGGTATATCTTCTAACAGTAACTGGCAAACCTTCTACCAGTAACTGGCAGTGGCAAAACCGATTGACATCTTGAATAAATGGAAATAGTTACTATACGGAATTACTATATGAGTTACTATATGAGTTACTATGTGGAGTTACTATGTTGAGTTACTATGAGTTACTATGTTGAGTTACTATGTGGAGATACTATATGAGTTACTAAACCCCTCAAAAAAGTTCGGAACGCTTTTTTTGTTGATTATTCCTCCCCTTTAATAATACCAATTGGTATTGTATTTTATATCGTTGGAAAGCCTGATTAGTCACCTTTACAACAAGGTACAACTTGTAAGGATCATGCATTCGTGGAATGAGCAACACAGCTAAACGTGTGGGTAACGGCCCAAAAATATTTGCCTCTTGTTCTTCTGTTGGTATTCACTCTCGTTTTGAGTTGCTTGGTGGATTGGATGATTGCACTCTCCCACAGTAATAAGGAAAAAACAACACATATTGGCCATTATAACACTTTATTAATTTTACATTGTCAGGGACCTCAGTAGTGTGTGAAAGATCCATACGCAGTCACAACAGCTTGGCACCTCCTCCTCATGCTGGTCACCAGCCTGGTCACACACTGCTGTGGGACGGCATCCCATTCCTCAACTAGGATTTGCCGCAAGTCAGCCAACATGGTTGCATTGGTCACTCTGGCACGTACAGCACGCCAAGCTGATCCCACAAGTGTTCAATTGGGTTGAGGTCTGGACTCACGGCAGGCCATTCCATCCTCTCCACTCCCAAATTCTGGAGGTGCTCTGTGATGATCCTGGCTCTGTGGGGGCGAGCGTTGTCCATCATGGAGGATGGAGTTAGGTCCCAGATTCTGGAGATATGGGATCGCCACTGGCCCCAGAATATCATTCCTGTCAATTAGGTGCCATTCAGGTGCCAGTCACACACCTGTGACTGACATACACCTGCCAGCACTTGAAGCTCAAAACGAGAGTGAATACCAACAGAAGAATATTGCAGGGGATTTTGGCAAAAAAATTTGGGCCGCTACCCACACGTTTAGCTGTGTTACTCATTTCATGAATGTATGATCCTTACAAGTTGTACCTCATTGTAAAGGTGACCAATCAGGCTTTCCAACGATATAAAATACAATACCAATTGGTATTATTAAAGGGGAGGAATAATCAACAAAAAAAGCGTTTCTGAACTTTTTTGGATGGGTTTATATGAGTTACTATATGAGTTACTATATGAGTTACTATGTGGTGTTACTATGTTGAGTTACTATGAGTTACTATGTGGAGTTACTATGTGGAGTTACTATGTAGAGTTACTATGTGGAGTTACTATGTGGAGTTACTATGTAGAGTTACTATGTGGTGTTACTATGTGGAGTTACTATGTGGAGTTAGGTACTATGTAGAGTTACTATGTGTTGTTACTATGTGGAGTTACTATGTGGAGTTACTATGTAGAGTTACTATGTGGAGTTACTATGTAGAGTTACTATGTGGAGTTACTATGTAGAGTTACTATATGAGTTACTACGTGGTGTTACTATGTAGAGTTACTATGTAGAGTTACCATGTAGAGTTACTATGTGGAGTTACTATGTAGAGTTACCATGTAGAGTTACTATGTAGAGTTACTTTGTGGAGTTACTATGTAGAGTTACTATGTGGAGTTACCATGTAGAGTTACTATGTAGAGTTACTTTGTGGAGTTACTATGTAGAGTTACTTTGTGGAGTTACCATGTAGAGTTACTATGTGGAGTTACCATGTAGAGTTACCATGTAGAGTTACTATGTGGTGTACTATGTGGTGTTACTATGTGGTGTTACTATGTGGAGTTACTATGTAGAGTTACTATGTGGAGTTACTATGTAGAGTTACTATGTGGTGTTACTATGTGGTGTTACTTGCCAGTTAAACCCAGTTGCTCTTGCTGTTTCTCCACCGCACAGAGAGAAACCACCAGCATTCACGTAGCTATTAACATTACCCCATCAACATTCTTATAAACAGCAGTTGGTGAATTCACCCTTAACAGTGACCTAGCACATTAATGCGGTCAGCTCCTCTGTAATAGAAACAGATAGGCGGCCATTGGATTTTAATAAACCTGGATAATAATGAGGCTAAAAAGCAGAGTGAATTGTAAAGTAGCAGGCTAATGAAGTGCCTATGTCGGCAGTATGTGCGAAATAACCTATAACCTATTTAGAAACAAGCCTAGCTCCCACTGCTCGAGTCCCGCACCCTGATTGAATTAGTGCACTCTTTAATTACTGAGCATCTAAGATGGGAGCTTTGAATCTAATTGAACTATTTCATGCTCCCTGCTCCCCAGCCAAACAATTTGTTTGGTAAAAAAAAAAAAAAAAAGAATTAACATCCCAACTCCTTTTTTGTGTGTTTTTTTTGCATTGATTATTATAACATTAGAAGTGTCTCAGGAGTTTGCAGGGCCGTAAAAGAAGCAAATCGGCATAGCATTACTCACAATAACACATATGTTTTAATCGCAGAGAGAACTTACTTAAAATTCAATCCACTTTGGCATCATTATCATGTATCAACATAATAAATGAGCCCTTCAGAGCATGGTAATTATAATTTGATAAATCATCAGCAGAAAATTAACTGGATGTCAAAACATTCATTGGAGAGGGTGATGAATGGAGGATGATTGTGATGATGAATTGTGTTAATCTGCGCGGTATGAAGCCAGCGAAATGGCTAAGCAGCCCAAGATGGATGGCCCGTGGAAGCTGCAAGGTCAGGACACACACACACGCACACACACACACAACTGCAGAAGAGGAGGGAATGAGAGAGAGAGAGAGAGAGAGAGAGAAAGAGAGAGAGAGAGTAGAGGAAGGGAGAGAGGAAGAGTCTAGGCAGGCTGTGCATCAGTGCACTCTCTCTCTCTCTCTTTCTCTCTCTCTCTCTCTCTCTCTCTCTCTCTCCCTCTCTCCCTCTCTCTCTCTCTCTCTCTCTCTCTCGGGTTCTATCTACCTTTCCTCTTTGCAGCAGTTTTTCATCCAGGCAGATGCCTTTTTTCTTCATTGTGAAGTCATTATATGACGACGATGACAAGACAATGCAAGACAATGCAATGATAACGATAATGATGATGAGGATGATGATGATGAATATGATGATGATGATGATGATGATGATGATAAAGCAGTTATCATAAGTCCCGTTCACACAAAGAGTGTACCTATACATTTAGTAGGTTATTGGTGGGTATAGGACTCCGTGTGCCACTAAATTCCTCCCAGCAATTTCTGAGCTCTGGACCTAGTAGAAAACCCACTTATTACGTGGGTCCGTTTCAGTGTGAACGGAACAAGTGTAGCTAAGTTGAGATGTAAACTCTCTCCTCAAGTCGAAATACCCCTACCTGCACTGTCCAATTGCTAGCTTTTCGCTAGCATTTTTCGGTGACACCGGGTATTTGAGGAGACAATGTGCTGGCAAGCTAGAGGTCATAAGTTCGAGGCTCGGTCGGAGCGAGACGGATTGCGGAGGCTACTGTTTTGCGACGACTTGACATCTCTTTTCACAAGCTAAAAAACCCTCTACTGTCATTGTGGTCCAATCTTCTCACACTTTGCTACTGTTCTATGTGAAGCCCTCACAACCTACTTTTGAATTTGACTTATAACTTGTTGTGTCACAATCTGTTCTTCTCCTACACCACATTGCTTATATAGCACTTATCATTTCATCTATTTTGGGCTCCATTGTTTCACAGTGACGCTGCTATAAATGTTGCAACGGCATTGATGCATGTGTCGCAAAGAATGCATCATCAAACATACAACAACAACATTTGATCGTTTCTATGCAAAGATATATTGGTCAACCATATGTTGGTCGAGCAAAGAGTAGATTCAGTCTCTATAATAACAACACCATTGCCACATGTGAGGCAGTGTGCGCATACTGTACTTCATAGTCAAACACTGGTATCCCATCGTGCAGTGTTGAATATTCGGGCCGTATAGATTGATGGGTATTTGAATTTAGCAGTGATTGTCGTGGCCCATTGCTTGAGCTGACATTTGGGGGATTTGAGCAAAGCCGTCATCAGTCTTTCAGCAGGCCCATCAGAAACTTCCTCTCCTCCTATGGTTAATGTCCAGGCCATGTGCTGTATCAATCAGCACCTTGCAAATATTAAACTTCCCTGAGGAGCATATGTCTCTGACTCGACAGACACACACACTCTCTCTGTCTCTCTCTCTCTCTCTGTCTCTCTCTCTCTGTCTCTCTCTCTCTGTCTCTCTCTCTCTGTCTCTCTCTCTTTCTCTCCCTCTTTCTCCAACTCTCTCTCTCTTTCTGACTTTCACTTAACTGAGTCATCTCTGGCTCCTGGTCAAATGGTTGTTATGAGTATTCCGAGGGTGTATGGGATTAGGCTATATGATTATAAGGCAAATCATGCCTCGTTCCTCACTAACACATGGGGTATTTGGGGAACAAGTGGTACCTTCAGTAGGCCTTGTACAGAACCTGAAGTTACTCTGGGTGAAAGTATGATTCGAGATAGAGATGTCGAATCATCACGCAATCAATGACATCCAATGCAAGATTTCAGAGCAAAATGTCAGTTATATGTACAGATTTCGAGTCAGGATTCCACCCTCTATTGTGATAAACCGGAATGTTGTTTCCTCAGGTGTAGCAGTACAGATATAAAACAAAGACTGAATGTGTGAAACAGTTATTTTAACGACAGTACATTGTGACCGACATGTGTTTACATCTAAAAACATCTCTGTAATTTGTGAATTTAGAGAAATGAAACATCAACAATATGATTGTTTATTTCCATTCTACGGTGCATTAAAGAAGACATATTGCTTTTATGCGTTTCACATAGGGGCTCTTGGAGATGGCAATGAAGGCTTTTTTTCTCTCCAAAATAACCGTAATTACTTGTCAGCACTTTTGAAATGTGACAAACTAGACAATGTTGCTTTTATTGAATTCATTATGCTGACAGGCATGCCATTCCTTCATTTGTCTTGTATCTGTCACTTAAATGAATGAAAGTGTGACTACTGACAACTTCACTTAGTGTTGTTTCTCATTGTTGTGGGCTCTACATCACTGATTTAGTTTAGTCTAGTAAACAAGTATATTTGGTATTATCTCTTTGTGTGTATGGTTACTCACGAACACGTCAGACCTGAGATGTGCTGTATCTTTATCTAGCGGTCATTGTTTTGGAGAGGTAGGAGCAAACTTATCACATAGAGAATAAAAAAACGTCCCTCACGCACGCACACACATACACACAAACACATACACAGGCACACACTCACAGGCACACACACACACACACACACCCACGCTCTTGTGTCATCTCTACTAGGGGTAGTATTCATCTCAAACAGTGTGCCAGACACCTCTTATCAGGCTGGCAGGTTGACATGTAAGGGGGAAGCTTGTCTTGATTTCCACAATGAATGCAGCAGGCATGGAATGAGACCCTGCTGCATATGGAAGAGGAGGAATCACACCTTCCTCTCTGTGACTTCCTTTTATGTGGCATTCTCTCTCTCTCTCTCACTCTCTCTTTCTCTATCTCTCTCCCTCCCTCTCCCTCTCTCTCTCACTCTCTCTCTTTCTCTATCTCTCTCTCTCTCCCTCCCTCTCCCTCTCTCTCTCCCTCTCCCTCCCTCTCCCTCTCTCTCTCTCTGTCTCTCCCTCTCTCTCCCCCTCCCTCCCTCTCTCTCTCTCTCTCTCTCTCTCTCTCTCTCTCTCTCTCTCTCTCTCTCTCTCTGTCTCCTGGAAATTATCCCCAGCCGATGTCAGGAGCTCTCTTGGTTGGAGAGGGGAGAGATGTGTCGCCCCTGCCTCTTAAGTTTCTGATTGTCTAAATGACACAGAATCTCATCATCCAGCTGTCTCCCTGGCTGACACTACAATAACCCATAATTCCCTCTGTCACTCAGTGTTTTCAAGGTTAGTATTTTATAGCTTGAACCGAGGGCGAACACATTTACATTGGGGAGGACGTTGAAAACGTAGGATGGGGGGATGTGGATTTCGTGTCTTGTGTCACTTCATATTTCATCATCGGTCTTGAGGGATCCTTTAAGGAAGACTGTTAAATCAGCTTGGGAAGAGACCTGTGGTCTCCTTAGTGAATCAACGCTTTTGCGTAATCAGGAGAGCCAATGGACAGTTCCGGCCTTGAAATTATGAAAATAATAAAATAAATATATATATATATATTTGTATGTGTTTTCCAATGTGGTGGGGTAATACGATTGTCTAAATACCGTGACGTTAGAATTATAAGGTTCTATCTCCATTTTTGTCAAAATTGAGTTTTTTTACATAATCTGATCCATTAAGTGTTTATTAATGCCTGTGTGGTGTTATTTTTTAAATGTTGACATTTTTAAGTTAGTAATTCATAAAATACAAAGGTTCCATCTCACAAAACATAATGGAATGTAAAAAAACGTTGACGCTCAATGTCTCTGAACTCCCCTAAACGGAGATAGAACCTTATAATTCTGAGCTCACGATACTGTATTGCAAATTGATTAAATGGTACCATTGGGTGTGTGTAATACAATATGATCCAGATGAGCAAAGTACACATCAGATTACTTTAATGCTGGGTCTGTACCGTACATGTTTTTCCAAACTGCAGTTTTTATTCCATTTAAACACCAAAGTAATCACTGCCTATATCACATCAACAACTGGATATAGGCTGTCCCCTTGACAAAGTGTACGTGCTGCGGAGATGGCCCATTATCTGACACTTTTCACTCCATCTGTTCATATCACATTCTTATATGGTCTCGGAGTTAAACAGTATGTCTTCCCAACCCTTCTCCCTCATATCTCCAGTAAAGTGTTCTTCAAAGGTATATATTTCATAGCAAGCTGACAGCCCTGACACCATAATTGACCTGAAAGCTTCCATCCTTCTGCCTTTGAAATTCTCTGTTATAATGTGTGTCAACTAGATAAAATGATTCCCGACTCCACCGTTCTCAGGATTTCCATTTGCAAAGGCGACGGACTGACTGACTGACTGACTGACTGTCTAAATGAGGCGCCATTATCATCCTGCTAGAATGGCTGTGATACCAGTAAAGATCTAGAGATGTAAAGGGGATCTATTGTTTGAAAACGGTACTAGCTCCTACTAGGTTCTTACACATCATGTGAACATATAGTGCTTTTAGAAGGGTTAAATACTCTACGATACACTCGAGGGTTTCTTTTTTATTTCAACACAATGGTAGTCTTTCTGATTTCATAATTTGTTCTATCACATGTAAAGCATGTGCATTGCATGTAAGACACTGAACCCCAAATTGCTCCCAATGAGCGAGCCGGTGCCTTGCATGGTAGCTTGCCGCCATTGGTGTTTGAATGTGTGTGTGAATGGGTGGATGAGAGGCCGTTGTAAAGTGCTTTGGAATAAGGCGCTATGTAAGTGCAGTCCATTTACCATTTAATGAGGTCAGGCACTGATGTTGGGCGGGAAGGACTGGCTCGCAGTCGGCGTTCTAATTCATCCCAAAGGTGTTGGATGGGGTTGAGGTCAGAGCTCTGTTAGGGCTTACACACCGGCAGTTCCGAACGCCGGTTCGCGTTCGCGTGCCGAAACCTCCGAACGTTGGCGCTGTCTGGCGAATGATACACTGGTATGAACGCGGGCTCGTTCGCCAGACAGCGCCACCGTTCGGAGGTTTCGGCACGCGAACGCGAACCGGCGTTCGGAACTGCCGGTGTGAAAGCCCTATGTGCAGTGGCGGCTGGTGCTAAACATTTTGGGTGGGGCACAGGTTATGGGGGCATGCTCCACGGGGAAGAATATCAACTTTAAAATCTGGATTTACAGTCGATTTTAGCATGAGAATAGCTCTACCCCCCTGTACAGACCTCGCCATCCCCTCTACCCCCCTGTACAGACCTCTTCATCCCCTCTACCCACCTCTACAGACCTCTTCATCCCCTCTACCCCCCTGTACAGACCTCTTCATCCCCTCTACCCACCTCTACAGACCTCTTCATCACCTCTACCCACCTCTACATCTCCTCTACCCACCTCTACAGACCTCTCCATCCCCTCTACCCCCTGTACAGACCTCTCCATCCCCTCTACCCTCCTCTACAGACCTCTTCATCCCCTCTACCCCCCTGTACATACCTCCTCATCCCCCCTACCCCCCTGTACAGACCTCTTCATCCCCTCTACCCCCCTGTACATACCTCCTCATCCCCCCTACCCCCCTGTACAGACCTCTCCATCCCCTCTACCCCCCCTGTACAGACCTCTTCATCCCCTCTACCCCCCTGTACAGACCTCTTTATCCCCTCTACCCCCCTGTACATACCTCCTCATCCCCCCTACCCCCCTGTACAGACCTCTCCATCCCCTCTACCCCCCTGTACAGACCTCTTCATCCCCTCTACCCCCCTGTACAGACCTCTTCATCCCCTCTACCCCCCTGTACAGACCTCTTCATCCCCTCTACCCCCCTGTACAGACCTCTTCATCCCCCCTACCCACCTCTACAGACCTCTTCATCCCCCCTACCCACCTCTACAGACCTCTTCATCCCCCCTACCCACCTCTACATACCTCCTCATCCCCCCTACCCCCCTGTACAGACCTCTCCATCCCCTCTACCCCCCCTGTACAGACCTCTCCATCCCCTCTACCCCCCTGTACAGACCTCTTCATCCCCTCTACCCCCCTGTACAGACCTCTTTATCCCCTCTACCCCCCTGTACAGACCTCTTCATCCCCCCTACCCCCCTGTACAGACCTCTTCATCCCCTCTAGTGAGTGTGTGTGTGTGTGTGTGTGTGTGTGTGTGTGTGTGTGCGTGTGTGCGTGTGTGCGTGTGTGCGTGTGTGCGTGTGTGTGTGTGTGTGTGTGCGTGTGCTGAATACATAAACAAACAAGCTAAAAGACGACAATAGAAAACGTACCATGCTGACGATATTACTAAATGTTTGAAGTAGCTTTTATCTTAGCTGACTCTCTTACCTTCAGGTCGAGTTTGTGTATTCTGGCTTCGCAAAACACCAACAGTAGCAGCCTAACAGCCGCGGAGATTGCGACCACAAACGAAGTTTGACTTCGGTAATAGGCAGTGATGCCGGTAACGCGATACTAAGTATCGCGATACTCTAATCTGATTACTTTTCCCAGTAACGACTATTCTATCGCGATACTATTTCCAAATCAGTAATCTGATTAAAGTTACTTATTCGAGTGACTGTGCGTTACTATTGCGTTACTACCTCATAACTTAGGCTAAATGCAGTATTTCTTTGTAATGTTCGATAGTAAACAAACATTTATTGCTTTTCTCGCGTCTTGGGGAGTGACGTCAGTGATCACGTTTTCAACACGAGGTGCAGCAGAATCGCTCACGTGTATCACCACGCTGATTGCACAGTGTAAACAGAAGCGTATAATGGAGCGAGAACAGAGATATGCGTTAAATAGCTGGAAATATAGGGATTATTTTGAGTTTGTGTCAGCAAAGGATGACAAGAACATAAATGTTCGTTGTACACTCTGTGCTGGCAAGAAAATATTGTCCTGTGGTAAAAGCCTGAATGGTCAGGGTAGGTTTTAGGTTTTGTGAAACCCCTCCTTGCTAGTTACTGTTAAGGGGAGGCTACCCCCCCTAGACTTTGCCAATAGGCAAAAAAAGAAAGAAAATAGATATCACTATGAACACATTCCCAGTTTGTTATGTACATAAAAACTATGAAAAAATGTATTGCAAGTTTTCTGAATTTATTATTGTTTATGTTTATTATGCAAATTAGATGCTAATTGGACCCAAATCTCCAGGATCACTCACACCATCATATTTGTCAATTTTTTTTTTATTTTTTTTTTTATTTATGTTGACACATAAGAAAACAAACTTTGCACACAGCAGATTGTGTCTATGTCCTCGTATCAGCCCATACATCAGGAAATACTGTCCATAGTCATAAAAAAATCTATTTTCGCCATGGTTTTGGTATAAAATGTACTATAAACAGGGCTATGAATGATATATCATCAAACTCTTGTGTGCAGAGAAGCAGAATATGGATAGGAAGAAATGTGGAAAGTTTGGTCTGTTTTGGTGCAAGGAAAATCCTTGTGTGTGGACAAGTGTGTGGACAAACACATAAAAACAAATTTTCGGGAAAACAGACTCAAAGTTTTGTATTGTGAAATATGAAACATTTTTATTTGAAACTGCTATTCACAAACACAAAACCTAATCAAACCATTAGCAATAAACATCCTAAACACCTGACTGATAACTGAATAACATAAACTGAACAGAAATGCACACAGGCTACAAATAGTGGCTGTTATGGAATAGAAAGTGTCTCCCTCTCTCACAAACCTCTGGCACCACCATGTAATCAGCACACAGAACTACAGCCAGCCAGCCAGCCACACACACACACACACACACACACACACACACACACACACACACACACACACACACACACACACACACACACACACACACACACACACACACACACACACACACACACACACACACACACACACACACACTTGTGTCAAGCCTAGTTACAGAACCTGGTACTGGTGTGTGAGCACATCTGCCTCTCCTGTGTGTGAGAGAGGGACAGAACCTGGTACTGGCGCCGCAACCGAGTCGGGGCTCGGATATGTGTTCGGCGGGCCCGAGCCGATTCAGGAAATATTAGAACGGCGTCTGTGGCTCGTACGGTTGCGACGCAGCGGTACTTTGACCTGAAGTGCCTAGGCCGAGAAGCCTGAATTTGAGTTATTTTTAAATGCTTTTCGGTCAGCGCGGCCGTTCCGAGGCGCAGAGACGCACCGTTTTCGACGAGGTCATTCGTAAGGGGCTTGGCACCCGTACTCTGTCGAGTTTTTTCTGCTAGGCGCGACCGAAGATGTTCGACATTTGTGAAAACCAGACCTCTAGCTCACTCAGGAGGGGAGTTATGAATTCTGGCCACAGGAGGCCATACAATGGGCTAGAGACTTGAAATCACTTTTGTCTGAAAGCTGGCATCCCACTGATGGTGTGTGTCTTTTTCTGTTCCCCTGGCTACATAGGAAGTGTCCCAAAGGTGAGCCTAAAGTTCAGGAGGTCGCCAATGTTAAACGGCTGAGTGGGGAGGGGTAGTGAGTGACTAAATTGAGTGCTGTTTGGTGATACATTGGGCTAGAGATCTGAAATCACTTTTGGCTGAAAGCTGGCATCCCACTGATGGTGTGTGTCTTTTTCTGTTCCCCTGGCTACATAGGAAGTGTCCCAAAAGTGAGCCTAAAGTTCAGGAGGTCGCCAATGTTAAACGGTGGGTCACAGTGATTGACTAAATTGAGCGCTGTTTGGTGATACATTGGGCTAGAGACTTGAAATCACTTTTGTCTGAAAGCTGGCATCCCACTGATGGTGTGTGTCTTTTTCTGTTCCCCTGGCTACATAGGAAGTGTCCCAAAAGTGTCCCTAAAGTTCAGTAGGTCGCCAATGTTAAACGGCTGAGTGGAGAGGCTAGTTCCGCCTTCCGCGTCACATGGGACTCGACAACCAATCACATTCGAGAATTTTCGCATCAACCAATAGAATCGCGTATTCTAAAAGAATGCAACCTATCTATTTTAGTGATTGGTTGCTGATACAAGGGGCGTTGTAAATTTTGGAAGCGGCCATTTTGAGCACAAGAAACACATCTTTCAAACAAGGCCAGGCTTGATGTATTTCAGACAGCAGCCGTTTCGGTAACGCTGTGCGTAAACTACTAACTTTTGGCGAATTTATGAGGATTTTACGGACGCATGCACCACAATCAAGTAAAATAAACAACCAAATGTGTTTTTGTCGACGTTGTATTGTCACTAATATGAAAGAAAACATGTTTAGGAGGCAAAAGAGCAACTCATCTCAAAATCGGGGAAAAATGGGAAATTGCGTTTTGAGGGGGGTAGCCCCACTTAAATAAAGATTATATTTATTTTATTGTTTAAAAACAAGTATTTATGTTGGGTGAGGCAAAGAAAGACTCTTTATTTTGTTGTTTTAAGTTATTGTTTAAAGTTTAATTATGTAATTTAAGTTACTGTTAAAATAAAGTGAGTTTTGGCAAAACCAGTTTTCATTTTTATGTTGCGGGTGGGGGGGGTCGGGTGCCTAGGCAGCTGCCAATAGTAACTAAAAAAGTAACTAGTAATCTAACTTAGTTACTTTTAAAATCAAGTAATCAGTAAAGTAACTAGATTACTTTTTAAAGGAGTAATCAGTAATCAGAATACTTTTTCAAAGTAACTGTGGCAACACTGGTAATAGGTCCAGTTGTAATATCCTCAACGCAGGGGAGGCTGGTTCATTAGGTGCAACTGGACAATGCCCCACCAAAGGGAGAAGAGAGAGATTTTTTTTCTATGACTTCTAGACAGTGTTGCTTCTGAATATCATAGTCCAATCAGCTAGTGTTCTGTGGCGTATATCATAGTCCAATCAGCTAGTGTTCTGTGGAGTATGTTCCAATCAGCTTCAAGTCCCGCCCCTTTCGGTGCATGTCCCAAAACCCCATAGACAAATGACCGAATGGCCTGAAGTTACCAAAATAGATTTTACATGCAAGTCTACGAGAACAGCCTAGTGCAATTTCGCGTAGTGTGAAAGTTGCCCCGAAAGGGGCGGGACTTGAAGCTGATTGGAACATACTCCACAGAACACTAGCTGATTGGACTATGATATACGCCACAGAACACTAGCTGATTGGACTATGATATTCAGAAGCAACACTGTCTAGAAGTCATAGAAAAAAAATCTCTCTCTTCTCCCTTTGGTGGGGCATTGCCCAATTGCCCCTAATGAACCAGCCTACCCTGCCTATGTGTGGAGGCCAGTCACGTTCTCCCAGACCAAACTCGGCAAACCATGACCTTGTGTCCACATACTCTTGTCCATAATAGTGTATAAGACATTTCAGGAGGTGCGCGATATCCCTTGGCGACACTCAAAAGTGCTGAGTCATTTCTGACAATTGGTGACGTTAGAATTATAAGGTTCTATCTCCATTTTTGGTCAAAATTGAGTTTTGTACATAATCTGAACCATTAGGTGTTTATTAATGCCTGTGTGGTGTTATTTTAAAAATGTTTACATTTTTGAGTTAGTAATTAATAAAATACAAAGGTTCCATCTCACAAAACATAATAGAATGTAAAAACGTTTGTAAAAACTACCCTAAACGGAGATAGAACCTTATAATTCTAAGCTCACGAATTGTCAGCAGTGTTGATAGACAAAGTAAGTATAAAATGAATAAGTAAGTAAGTAATAAATTAACGTTTAGGGTAAGGTCGTCTGAAGGATTCCACTTAGCATCTACCTTTGTGTCCCTCCCTTGTATCCAAGGTTACCCTATTAACAATATATCCACCATAAACAAGCCTCACAGGTCAGCTGACATCACATGATGTCATCGTGCCAACACACTCAGGTCCACGTGAAGTCATTGAAAGTCACAAGAAACCTTTATTATTATTATTTTAATGTCTTTTTATTTGTATTCTTATTTTTCCTTTTTTTTAACAACCCGTCCCATATTTCTGGCTATAAAAAAGAGCAGCTGTGTTGTTGTTATGGTAAAGTCACATGACTTGAGTTTCACGCTTGGTCCGTGAACCTGATACATGGTTCTCTTCTCCTGGCTAATTGGTGGATGCTTTAGGGCCGGCTCTACTCGGAGCCTTGACGGTACCTGAAGACCTGATACATGGTTCTCTTCTCCTGGCTAATTGGTGGATGCTTTAGGGCCGGCTCTACTCGGAGCCTTGACGGTACCTGAAGTGTGAATGCGCTGCTCCGGTTCCGCTAGACTAGATGTCGTCCTGTCAGATCTCAGGGCTGTGTTTTTCTCACAGCGGGTTTGTTATTAGATTAATTAACTATTGACTAACCGTGATGGGGGTTGTGCGATCTCTTCTCTCCTTCGGATGCAGCCTCTCTCCTCGCTGGAGCAATCAAGGTAATAATGTAAAAAAATAAAAATAAAATAGTAATAGGCCTATATGAAGTGCACAAGAGCAGAAAGTGGGTACTAGCCCTTTGGCTAATACTGTAGATAGCCTATTTACTTGTAATTTCGTGAATACCTCTTTGTGCTAACTACCTTTCCAGATACTACCCACAACGTGTCGAACAAATATGAGAGCCACGTGTTTATTTTGGCCATTGTGCGTACATACAAAGTAGAGGGAGGGCTAGTAGGAGCTAGTGAAAAGGGGTTTGGGGGGGAAGTAGCACTTTTCAAGGGGGCAAAGCCGGGAGGCTGAAACAAGCTTTAAAGAGTGGCCCGATCCTACTCAAGTTCACTGGTAAGCCTGTTGGACATCCAGCTTTGTTCCCCTTATAGTCTACTTATCAGGGGGCTGATGCGCTTGTCCCCTCACATGTTCCTCTTGTACCTCACCCTGGCCAATTCCAACAGCCTTAAGTGCTCAAATTGAGCCATTTTGTCTCACTTTAAAACAAACCAGGACCTATTATGCGTGATTTTTCATTCATAGCGCCCCCCTCGCTTTTCCACTGCCGACCCCTGTCTCTGTGGTTTCCCCCCCCCCCCCCCGCCTCTCTCCTCTCTCCTCTCTCCCCTCTCCTCTCTCCTCTCTCCTCTCTCCTCTCTCCTCTCTCCCCTCTCCCCTCTCCCCTCTCCTCTCTCCTCTCTCCTCTCTCCGGGTTCGGAGGGGCCGGCCTTGTGAGGGGGGCCACTGTTTCCACTCCAGGAGTGTCAACTCCGATCTGCACCGATTTGGTGTGAAATGTGTGCCATGGTGTGGGGGCTCCCAGGTCAACCCCCACCCACCCGCCCCTATCCCCCCAGTAATTGATGTTGCTTATTCATCTGCTTTGCTGTGTCCTCCTCCTCCTCCTCTCTCCTCCGGTGCAGCCGGACCCTTTTTCTTTTTTTTGTTTGTCTAAATTGTTTGAAGATTTACTGTAGAATCTTTAGGCTTCCCTGAGAAGCATCCATCCCCTGCTGCACTGTCTCAGTGTCCCGGGCCTGGCAGGGGGCTCGGCACTGGGGAAGGACACACAATGGTGCCCGCACAAAAGGGGCTTTGCCCAACACAAGGCCTGGAGGACATCTCATAGGGTGTCACTGGGCACTGGGGAGGACACACAATGGCGGACGCACAAAAGGGGCTTTTCCCCCGAGACAGGACTCGGAGGACATCCCATGGCATGGCAAGCAGGCCAGCTCTCAGGATAATTAGCCATGGAGCCAATCAGACCGTTGGCACTATATGAGTCATCAGGAAACAGGCTAGAACCAACCAGGGTATTGGTATGGATGAGATGAACCAGGGTATTGGTATAGATGAGATGAACCATTATCTTCCTACTCATCCTCATGATCTACTACTCATGATCTTCCTAGCTTCCTACTCTGTCTCCAGATTTCCCTTCTCTCTCTCTGCATCAGTGCACTCTCTCTCTCTCTCTCTCTCTCTCTCTCTCTCTCTCTCTCTCTCTCTCTCTCTTCTACTCCGTCTGAGTAACGCTACCTTGCTAGCTCAAGCGCAGGATGAAACACTCGCTCCGTTTAAACACAAAGAGGGCCCCCGTAATGATGGAGCCATGTTTAATCTGGTTCCTCCGACATGTCAGCCTGTTAGGGCTGCATGGGTGGTATGTCCTCCAGGCCCTTTGAAGAGGGGCAATTTGGAGAGAGATTTGGATCATTACACAATAAAGAACACTTCATAAGTACTGGAGAGAGTTGGAGGGAAATGACGGTTAATGATGTTGACAGCAATTCACCTTGTGCAGAATTACAGAAAGATTTGACTAGACTTGCCTTCTTTAATGAGCCTCGCTTTGTAAAGGTAATGGGCCAGTGGTGTTGAGAAAGAGAGAGCGAATGAGGGGAGAGAGGAGGGTAGAAAGGAAGGAGGGGTTGAGGAGGAGGGAGGAGGTAGAGGTAGAAATAGGGGGATGGAGTCGAGAGAGAGAGAGAGAGAGGGAAAGAGAGGTGCACACTTCTCTCAAAGAGCCGAGCTAGTGTCGGTGGTTAGCGGTTAGCTCCACGCATATAGGCCGTCACCGGCCTCTCTTTAAGCTGTCATGTCAGTGAGCTGCAAAGGCAGAAAGGCCATCTTCAAAAGAAAGAGACTGTAGGCCTGTCTCCTCCTCTGTTGGGGGTGAATGTTCAGAAGAGAGTGGTGTAAGCTATGGCTGAGAGACTATGCCCTATTGAACTGAGATAGAAAATGTTTGTATTCTTTTACGGGAAGTAAAAAGTGTCTGTAGCATAATGAGTATCACTGTGTATCACAGTTATCCATGCTTTGTAAACTGACCCAAACACACAAGAGTGGACATGAACCCAACATTGGGGGTTCGTTGTGGTGTTCTTGTTTCTTGTATGACAACTTCTGTTCATGTTAACTTTGTTCTTCAGTATCCTCCGGGCTTAATGCCGATATGTGACAGCAGCTGGTGAAAGAGGGAACCGACCAAATGTTTAGACTTTTATTCAGAAAATGTTCAATAAATGTCAACGTTGTTGAAAATCAATGACACACTCACTAGTCAAGCCAAAATATTGCAATTCAATCAATTCGGTGAGTAATCTCCACTACTACCTAGTTAGTGTAGAGTAGTGGGGATTACTCACAGAATCTATTGCATTGCAATGTTTTGGCTTGACTAGTGAGTGTGTCATTGATTTTCAACAATGTTCACATTTATTTACATTTTTCTGAATAAAAGTCGGAACATTTTGATTGGTTGCTGACTTGTTCCCACTTTCACCACCTACTGTCACAAATATACTGTATATATATATATATATATATATATATATATATATATATATATATAGATACATATAGATACATATAGAGAGACTGCTTCTTTCTTCACATGTTTGCCATGTAGAATCATTAACTGACAGACTGACAGATGATTCACAGTTAAAACACATTTCCAAATGTGCCATCAAAAGCCATATATGCAAATGAGTGGTAAATATAAATATGTAAGTACAACAAGGGATTCACTGCCAATTATCCATCTACATACTGTAGATGTCAGCTATAATGCAATTATTTTAAATAAAAGGATGACCCTCAACTTCTAAAAGGCTTGAGAAGTGACATGGCCTGTTAACCCCTTGATCAATGAAAAAACAAGACATAAACAACTACACAAAAGAAAGAAAGATGACCCACTGGTTATAGCTTTCCTCTGTAGTTCTTTAGGACACAGCTACAGTACACACTAGCAGGTTAAACTCTTATAGACACTCAGGGTAGGGGTAGTCTTGTTAGATAAATGTATTTCAGATTAGATGACTTGCCAAATGAACCCTTCATTACCTGATTATAGGACAACGGTAGATTGACCCTGCAATGTGCAAACAGTTGAGTAAATTATGATTGACTTGTTGTTTTTTAGCTTCATTGAAATGCCCCATTCCTGGCCCTCTTTTTACATTAGCGGTCTAATTGTATCGTGTAGAAAATGGAAAGGCAGCAAGCCTTGTATAGATTGGGAAACATGGGGAGGGAAGCAAGAGGCTTTAATTGGTATGAATAGTTGTCTAATTATCACTTCTGTGGCTGGCCCTGATGCTAAGATTATGTAATTATCATTCTGTAACATTGTGGAACGATATTGCTTTTCCCTTGTCATTTTCTGAGACGCCTCTGTACCTGACACTTAGCAAGCCACTTAATGATACGCTGGAACGACAGCTAATTATATCATAATAACAGTTTGATGAAAGCACAGAGGCAGAGAGGCACAGAGACACAGAGGCAGAGAGAGGCAGAGAGAGGCAGAGAGAGACACAGAGACAGAGAGACACAGAGGCAGAGAGAGACACAGAGGCAGAGAGAGACACAGAGACAGAGAGAGACAGAGGCAGAGAGAGACACAGAGGCAGAGAGAGACACAGAGGCAGAGAGAGACACAGAGGCAGAGAGAGACACAGAGGCAGAGAGAGACACAGAGACAGAGAGGCAGAGAGAGACAGAGAGAGACAGAGAGGCAGAGAGAGGCAGAGAGAGGCAGAGAGAGACACAGAGACAGAGAGACACAGAGGCAGAGAGAGACACAGAGGCAGAGAGAGACACAGAGGCAGAGAGAGACACAGAGGCAGAGAGAGACACAGAGGCAGAGAGAGACACAGAGGCAGAGAGAGACACAGAGGCAGAGAGAGACACAGAGGCAGAGAGAGACAGAGGCAGAGACAGAGAGAGACACAGAGACAGAGAGAGACAGAGGCAGAGAGAGGCAGAGAGAGACACAGAGGCAGAGAGAGAGAGAGAGAGACAGAGAGAGACACAGAGGCAGAGAGAGACACAGAGGCAGAGAGAGAGACAGAGGCAGAGAGAGACAGAGAGGCAGAGAGACAGAGAGAGACACAGAGACAGAGAGAGGCACGGAGGCAGAGAGAGGCAGAGAGAGACAGAGAGAGACAGAGAGAGACAGAGAGACACAGAGGCAGAGAGAGACACAGAGGCAGAGAGAGAGACAGAGGCAGAGAGAGACACAGAGGCAGAGAGAGGCACAGAGGCAGAGAGAGGCACAGAGACAGAGAGACACAGAGGCAGAGAGAGGCACACATAGATGGAGCACGGGTCTCCCCGAGACTGGAGGAGATGCACAGCAAGTGTCTTCTTATATCCCTGGGATTACAACAGTCAATGTGTTAATTACACATGTGTTAATTCATTATGATACATTGATTTAAAGTTATATTACCTCGTTGCTGCACTGTATCAAACAAACACTGTTAATTAAATGATATAAAATATGATGATATGAAATAATAATGATACGTTTTAATTAAACTGTATAGAGTTTTTTTTTTCTTCCTTTTTTTTTGTATTGCAAAGTTAATTACGGCAGGTTTACGGAACAAGCCTGAAGCGGAGCGTTTCGCAATCAAAGACCACACCTGTCGTATGTGTAGTATTACCATAACATACCTCTTTGTCTGAGGGAAGTGTTATCACCTAGAACTCACGCTGAGAAACCAGGTTTCTACCCAACTTCTACACTCCGGTTCTACCCTAGTCTGACTCGTGTTGTCTACACGACAGGGCCCTCCGAGTGAGGAAGGAAGGAACACAGATGACACACACACACATACACACACACACACACACACACACCACACACACACACACATACACACACACACACAGATGACACACACACACACACACACGCACACACACACACACACACACCACACACACACACACACACACACAAACACAGATGACACACACACACACCACACACACACACACACACACACACACACACACACACACATACCACACAAACACACACACATACACACCCTAAGGATAACAGGAGGCGGGGGGTAGATGGGTGATCTCACAGAGAGAGAAGGGGAAAGCTGAGAGGCAGCATCAACAGCCGCCGCACCCCTCCCCAGACTGCTATCCAAACTTTTTAATTAGCACTAATTACCTTTGCAGGAAAATGTCAGGGCTTGAAAGGATTTGTGTCAGCAAGCGAGAGATCAAAGATTGGGGGCGCTATGCATGTACGTAAATCTGAGAAGTGAGAAGGAATAGAGGGGCTGTGTATGAGAGAGAGAGAGAGAGAGAGAGAGAGAGAGAGAGAGAGAGAGAGAGAGAGAGAGAGAGAGAGAGAGAGAGAGAGAACCTATTTGGTGCAGTATACCTCTAGCCCTAGTTATCCTGTCTCCACTACTAGCACTGTATATACCCCCCATGTAGTCCCAATTAGATAGTGAAATCAATCTATTTCCCACTAGTATTGAGCAAAGAGGATTTATTCTTTGAACACCCATGATAGGACTTAAAGACTCAATCTTAGATTAGGGCATCAGTTTGCAATATATAGCCCTCAATTAACCCGTGGGTGTGCGTGTACCTGCGTGCATGTGGGTGTTTGTGCGCATGTGTGTGCGTGTGTGTGTGTGTGAATGCGGTTATAATGCATGTGTGGACATCAGACACAAGTGAACATGGACCAGTCATTATTGGCTATTAGGTGAACGGCTGACACATACACACACATACACAACGGCTGACACATACACACACATACACAACGGCTGACACATACACACACATACACACACATGCCTGGGAGTTGACAGTTGAGCCTAATAAGAGCCTAATATGAGTCCAGCCTAATATGGCATGGGTCTTTCTCACAACACTGAACTGTAATAACCAAGACAGGTGACGAGACATGACGGATTTACCCAATTTCATTAGAAGCTTTTCTACTTGTATCTTTGTTCATAATAAGTAAATTGCCTGTGTGTGTGTGTGTGTGTGTGTGTGTGTGTGTGTGTGTGTGTGTGTGTGTGTGCGTGGGTGTGTGCGTGCGTGCGCGTGTGTGTGTGTGTGTGTGTGTGTGTGTGTGTGTGTGTGTGCGTGGGTGGGTGTGTGGGTGTGTGTGTGTGATTGTTTGTGGGTGTGCGCGC
This sequence comes from Nansenia antarctica, assembly GCF_963989245.1. Taxonomy (NCBI): domain Eukaryota; kingdom Metazoa; phylum Chordata; class Actinopteri; order Argentiniformes; family Microstomatidae; genus Nansenia; species Nansenia antarctica. Next base: position 15,830,004 of record NC_137674.1, read on the forward strand.
ACGGAGCAGTGATGTACTAACTGACTGAGCAGTAATAGATTTTCAGCTCAGACTCACAGGAGGAAGAGAACGTTTGTCACGTGAAGAGACGACTCATCTTCTTCTCACCTTCCAATGCCGACATTCACAACACACACTGGTGCACTGCAAGCGCAGAGACAGACCAGGCACCATGAAGAGGAATGTATCCCAACCCAGTATACTCCTCATAGTGGAAAAACTAATCTACCACCCCACACATCCCCTATACACCCTCCACCTGACAAACCTCTCCCTATCAGGTCATTGGTGGAGCTTCTAGTTCTTTCTGGGCGTGGGTGTGGGGATCACAGGGTCAGACCTGGCTTATAAAGTCAGACCTGTCAGGGGAGCGGGTGTCTGCCAGGTCTTTATCCCTGCAGGCCCAGGGTCTCTGATCCACTGAACCAGAGTCAGTCATCAGAGAGGGTTGTACTGGGGGGGGGATGACCTCAGAACTGTTCCTTTGAAGTGGGGGCTGCCCTAGAAGGTGTAGAGAGAGGAGGGGAGGTGGAGACTATTAGTCCTGGTTTGTTTTAGGTGAGCTATCAGCTTCTTTTGCTGTGGCTAATGACATGAGAGAGCATATTAACACTGGAACAGCCGCCACGGGGGTCAAATGACCACTGTCTTTACAATGGTAAGCTGCTATTTACACACAACGACCACTAGTTGGCTGGCTTGTAAATTAGCCTCCTACACAGAAAAACTGCAAAATAGCTTTATACTAGGTTATCCTGATGTGATTTTGAAAATATAAGGATACTGGGTGGTAGAATGCACATATCTAAGGAAATGTCATGAAAAGAGGGTCCTGAATTTGATCGAGTGCAAAGATATAACAAATGTTTTACTCACAGGGTCAAATGACCCCACTCATGGTTGTTCTAGTGTTAACCTCAAACACGCATTCGCCAGGGAGAGTGGGAAGTGCACATGTAGTCTAGGACTCCAATGTAGTGATATGCAGTTTTATCACACACATACACACACATGCACACACACGCACACACACACACACACACACAGAGAAACATGAACCGGAAGATTATTCCGTGTTGTATTCTGTGATGACCCTGAACTTTCACCCCAACAGTCGTCCCTGTGATATTATTCCTTTTAGAAACACTGTTTTTTATTTTATTTGAAACCCTCATTCATGTCTTTGTAGTCGTATCGCCTTTACATGTATCATATGACGAGCAAACCGTGTCATATCTAAAGCAGATTAAGGAGAGGAGAGGAGAGGAGAGGGGAAGATAGAGACAGATAATGACATTCTACTACACCAACAGTGTTGTCAGGGATTCACACAGCCCCCGGACATTCCAGGTCATTTTAACATGTCGTGAGCTTAGAATTATAAGGTTCTATCTCCGTTTAGGGTAGTTCAGAGATATTGAGCGTCAAAGTTTTTACATTCCATTATGTTTTGTGAGATGGAACCTTTGTATTTTATTAATTACTAACTCAAAAATGTCAACATTTTTAAAAATAAAACCACACAGGCATTAATAAACACCAAATGGATCAGATCATGTAAAAAACTCAATTTTGACCAAAAATTGAGATAGAACCTAATAATTCTAACATCACGAACACTGCTCCTCTAGTTTTCATGTGTTTTGTTTTGGCTCGTTGGTATGGCATGGCGCTGTTGTTGTGTTGTGTTTCTTTTGGGTTTTGGCTCGTTGCTTTGACTGGTAAATGGATTACGGGTATGTTAATCAATCACACCTATACTGTCATGCTTAGAAAACAAGAGGTTGAAATCAACATATGGTGTTATTGTTATCCAATAAGGCAATCAGGCGCCTGGCGTCTTGGAATAGTGCAGCTCTCCTGCTGGATCACAGGATGGCCAATTGCTCCCAGAATGGTCTGATCCCCTGATGATGGGTAAATTACTATTCAGACTGATGGACAAACAGACCAACCTTTCCTCCATGTATTGCTCCCCCTCTCTCTCTCTCTCTCTCTCTCTCTCTCTCTCTCTCTCTCTCTCTCTCTCTCTCTCTCTCTCTCTCTCATTCACTTTTCCTATTAAGTTTATTAAAGCCAGTCCAGAACCTTCTTTTCACCCCCCCCCCCCCCCCACTCTCCTCATGCGGCCCTAATCTTGGCAGACTATCTGAAGGGTGCCCTGGATAGTCCATTATGCACATATGAAGGCCATCACGGCCTCAGTATTGGCCAATTTATCAAGCGTTTATCAGTTGGCCTCTGAACAGCGTGTCCATTTGCCTGTCACTCCCCAGTCCTGGCCTTCTTATTGGAAGAACCTGTTTTTCTCCTTCTCCACCACTCAACAGCTCTGAAGTCTCACCAGCTCTCCAAACCTTAAAACAGGGCCCTAGGAGTGTTACAATACAGCTTTTCAATGTATGTTTTTATTTTTTTATTTTAAAGATAAACCATTTTTGGAGGGGCTTTTTTGAGTGGGGGCAGTCCCACACACTTATATTTTCTTTTCTAGTTCTTTCTAACCTCTAACCCTTCTGGATAGAGATAGTGAAGAAAGACAGGGAAGTATGGAGGATAGGGTATGTCAGCAGTGTATGGGCCGGTAAAAGTTAAAAAGAGTGTGGGGAAGGGAATACAGACCTTCCTCCTCTTTATCCTTCGGCGTTAGCCACTGAGATGTCTCTGATGTCTGTTGGTGTGACTGGTCTTGTTAGAACCGGCCCCTGTCATGCTTTGACTCTTTGATGGTTGGGAGTTAGGGTTAGTAGTCAGTGAGTTGTCGTTATCAGTACGTAGCTGCTTTCGGAATGCGACTCCCTGGTTGACCTCTGTTCATGACTGCTACTACTAGAATGCCAACTGCGATTCATTTTGACACACTTAGAGAACGGAGAGACAGGTCTGCGTGGCAGATGTTACGCATCTGAAGTTACCATCCTCCACCTCTCATTCGCCGCTTAAGACATCTGACTTTGAGATGGGCCCACACCATTTGGCAGGAGTGAACAGCATTTCATCCAAAGGTTTTTTTTCTCGCCCCCATTGTCAGCGGTGGTTTATCAATCAGTGTGTCTTGCGTTAATGTTGGTCGATCCAACTGTCTCTATACCACTCTGGGTCATTGTCCCCTCTCCTGTCTCCTAGTCTGGCCTCATATGTCCTTTCCTCTCCTCCTTTCTCCTCCTCTCGCCTCCTCTCTCTCCTCTTTTTTTTTCTTTCTTTTTGTCTTTCTCTGTTTCTATATCTCTCTCTCTCTCTCTCGCTCTGTCTCTCCCGAAATCTCTCTCTCCTTCTGTCCCATTACTTAATTGTCCCATTACTTACGTAGGACACGCTATACGACAGTGGTGGCTGGTGCCTTTTAAGAAGATGTTTTGTGTTAAATGAGTCATTCATAATCCATTCACCCAGCTCAATTTAACATCTATATGTTTACGCTATTTACTACATTTACAGAACTTGCAAGATACTCAAACTTCTACCCTACTGTATGCGTCATGAGGTTGCTACAACCAAGCACCCAAATGAAAGTTTAAAGTGTATGGGTGCCCAGGAGGAGTGGTGGGCCCCGGTGACAATACGTAATGGACCTATCGCTAAGCCACGCCCCGAAATAGAAATTGTCCAATCACAGTGTTTCCTCTAGGATTTTTCACTTCGCGGTGTGCACGCGAAGTTTTTTTTCCCCGCGTGCACGCGCATAAAACGCACACTGGCGCTCAAAACAAAGACGTAATTTCACCAAAAGCTAGAGGGTGGCAACATTATATATTTTTTAAAATAGCGGTTAAGTCATTAAAGCCGAGCAGGTAATTTTATATAGAAGGTGATCAAATACCAAGATATCCGACAGCTGCAGAGGAACATGCGGAACACGCATGACACACACACACAGAAAGATCATCAGCTCATCGAATAAGAAGTACACAAGAGTAGAGTAGGCTACACATGGAACCGGGAACGCGCATACAGCACTGAACAACATCCGTAGAATATGAACTTGTGACTGACAGTCACATACATACATACATACATACACACACACACACAATGAAAGATCATCAGCTCATCAATACAAAGTAGGCCTACATGAGAGTACACGCACAAAACCGGCTAACGTTACTGTTTACACAAGTAAAATCACAGTGTGACAGTCAGATGGAGCATTCGGTAAACAACCAACAGCAAGGTAATGCATCAGCTGAGTTAAAGAAAACAAACTCTTACCTTTGATGACAGAACATGAGCCCTGTTTACCCGTACCTCCGCCGTTCTGTTCGTGATGATTTTAGAGACAATAGATTATATTTGCCCCTCTGCTCGGTTAGCCCATTAGCGGGAACATTATTTGTTTCACAAAATAGGCTGATTTAGTTGACCATGAACATCAGACTATATTACGAATGTTCATCTAAAATACTCTATACTGAGCACTGGTATAAGAACATGAACCAGAGAACAGCAGTAAATGCAATAACCCACAGTCGTTGCTGATGATGTTGCATTTTCGATTAGGATACGGGATTAAAGGGACGGGCGATGGGCTAAGAGAGAGAGTGAGGAGAGGGATTTCCTGAAATCCAAATGTCCCGCGAAATCCGGACCAATCACAAAACTGTTTTGCAAGCGCGTCGCCTCGCGTCGCGCGGCTGTTGAGAGCGATTCAGTCTCGATTGCAGTGCGAACACAAACGACGAGGTTAATTGCAACATTGTAACATTTTGTAACTTACTACACACTAAATCGTAACGAAATGTAGGTCTGGAGGCGGCCTGAATCTAGCTTCAATCTGCATTTTTTCTGTTCTCCGGTCATAATAACTGAATTAATTAGTGGCAGAGAAAATTCATTCGTGGCGGCCCGCAGGTCATTCATTCGTGGCGGCCCGTAGGTCGGTCAGTTAGTCACTGTCAGTGAAGCGTTGTTTGTTTATTCGAGTTTTCAAAGGGGGCGTGGCTTAGCGATAGGTCCATTACAACCGAAAGCTTACCTTCATTCAGAGGAGTTGCCGTGGTGGATAGCCTTAGCAAGTTATCAACGCTTATTTCATATTTTTTTTCTATATAACGATTCTGATTGTTGATCGGTAACAACATTAAATACATTTTTGCCTGACTGGCCATTTGGCCTCCTAATAGCTAAAAAGCAATACGTTCACTTATTTTATGCTATTAAATTAGCAAAGACCTCAAATGTGTATTTACCGCCAGTAAAACTAAAGGGACCGTTTCCTTTCCTCCAAAAAGGGGCATGACGCGAGGACAAAATAATGCGTTGCTCTGATGAATAGCTAGCTAGCTGGCTTGTGTAGCTAGTTAGTAGCATCTCATTTGAAGTAAGTTGGTAGCGCTATCTGATTTACATCATTCAACAAAAAATGGAGGAAGCAGCTGACTATAGGGAAGCACGAGCCTATGGATCGTTCATAGATCATTTGAAAGCTTTGACCAAAATACTGAGTAAAGATAACAACACGAGAGAGCTGTCAAACCCACTTCTACGTTCATTATACTTTTTGAAAGTTTTCGGGAAAAAAAAGTACTGCCGTATACATGGTTTAAATACTAGTCATGTTGAATTGTAACCAGATAACCTGATGGAACATACAGAGTGACTTGTATATTGTGCCCCATTAGCAGCCATTACATCAAACCCTACAGACCTTGACCTTCATTGCTTCAGACTATGATTCTTAGCACAGTGTTCATGCGTGTTATATCTCTTTCATTATACTATTATACCATTTAGACAGTATAGGGCAATCATTAGAGACATAGTATTCCAGTATTAGACAATTATCATTAAATATTATTGTTATTTTTAATAAATTTTCTAAATGTTTTCAATTATTATAAAAGTGTACCCAAAGAGGCTTGGAGAACCGGTCTGGTATTGATGGTCCATGGAGGTCTGGTATTGATGGTCCATGGAGGTCTGGTATTGATGGTCCATGGAGGTCTGGTATTGATGGTCCATTGAGGTCTTGCCATACCAGAAATTAATCAATAAGTGGAGGGTCTCAGTTTCAACCATATTGATATCTGAGGGTAGTCATGGTGGTACTTTTAGAATAGGGGCATATAGATTAGAGTACATTAATTAAGATTAAGTATTTACACCCACAATTACACACATCTGGTGTAAAAACTAGCAAATGCAATTTCCCAACTGTGCAACCACTATGCAACAATTGCAAATGATATTACATTATCACATCAGTTAGTTTTCAAGGCATTTATAAGTGCATTCATATAGTAGGCAAGGCAAGTTTATTTGTATAGCACATTTCATACAACAGGGGCAATTAAAAATGCTTTACATACAGCATTAAAGAATACAACAAGAGGAGGATAGTAAGGAAATAAAAATTACACTAATATTAAATAGATAAACATTTAACAACATAATAGACAACGAATAAAATGCAGATATAAGAAGTAAATAGATATAACGTTTACGGTAATAATGTAATAGTTCATGGATAAAAAGACATTGATATAAGTGTTTGTGTTTAATCATAACTGCTGCACAATATGAACGTTTTTAGCTTAGTTTTAATTATTTTTAGGGTTTGGGCCTGTTTGATTTCTTCAGGGAGTTTGTTCCAGGAGCATGCGGCAGAGTGACTGAAAGCTGCTACACCGTGTTTTATTTTCACTCTTGAAATGATTAGCTGATTAGTCTCAGCTGACCGTAGGGGCCTTGCTGGAATATAGTGTGGGGGGAGATCTGATATGTATATGTATTTAAATCCTCTGAGAGACGTGTAGCCTGTGTAGGGATCGTAATAATAACTGACTCCTGTTTACAAGCTCCCTATTTGGCAAGCACTACGTTAATATTGATCAGTCTAAACAAATGACTTGATTGTTTCCAATAAACTGACTATAAGTGAATTATTAACTAATTGTAAACTGTTTCTTAACACACACATGTGACCTTAACAAACAGGACCTGGAACTAAACTGAATTGGACATTACATTTGAAAAATAATAGTATAATGGAAAAGACCAAACTATATATAATAACAGTAACCTGTATATGGAACCAACATGAATGGTAGCATACACTAGCTATACACAGTCTGCATGCCAGCCCTACACACACACCTCTCTAAATTACATGAATCACAGTCATGAACACACACTGACACACGCACACGCGCGCACACACACACACACACACACACACACACACACACACACACACACACACACGCACACACACACACACACACACTAGTCAACCATTTGGCGATTGTCATGACAAGAGTGGAATATTTACATAATGTATACCTCACAGATAGTGTGTATTATGACGTTGATGCTAGCCAGAGGAGCAGAAGGTTTATTAGTTCACACTGGGCCTAAAGCTATGCTGCTAGTTCAGCCTTACAGCAATAGGAGGTTGTCTTCATATTGCTTCAGTTCACAAATAAATATGAAAGAGAAATATGGAATGGAATGGAATGGACTTTATTTGTCATTGCTACAGTACAGGTACCAAACAACGACATTTAGGAGGGGTGGCTCCCCTGGTGTTAGGAAAGGAAAAAGAAAACACATTTTAGAAAAAGCATAGATGCATAAAATCACAAGAAGGTAAGGAGCTGGTTTACATCAATAAAGGCTATGTACACAATCCACTGTACTATACTGCACAGATAGTCAACTAGGGTTGTCATATTGCACAAAAAGTATTTTTTCACATTATTTTAAAGTGTCACAGTTTGCAGGCTTGAAAATGTACACGCTGAAAATGTACATGTACATGTTTGTGCCTCAGCACTAGCTGCCATACAATCCGTGAATATGACTATGTTTACACATATATTTTTACGCATTTTAAGCATGCCTTTGTGTGTGTGTGTGTGTGTGTGTGTGTGTGTGTGTGTCTGTGTCTGTGTCTGTGTGTGTGTGTGTGTGTGTGTGTGTGTGTGTCTGTGTGTGTCTGTGTCTGTGTGTGTCTGCGTTTGTAGTATTGGTGTTGAGAAAAGGATTCTGTCATGCTTCACAAAAACAAGTAACGAGTAAAACAAAAAATAAATAAATAACATACGTGTATATATATATATATTTTAAATTATTATTATTATTATTATTATTATTATTTATTTATATATACATATGTATATGTATATATATATATATATATATATATATATATATATATTTAATACATATATATATTTTAAAAATTATAATTATAATTATAAAAATAAATATATACTGTATATATATATCTTACCTCAAATGCTTTGGTGTTAAAACATTCAAACCAGCCACCATCATGAAACAGTTGCAAAAAAAGTTCCCCTTCCTGTTCTGTCAGTGATTGTCGAGTGAGCAAGCGTGCGCATTCCGCTTCTGCTGTGAAAATGATGGATGACAAGTTAAATTTGTGTCCGGGGAGTGAAGGTGAACTGTGACAGAGTGATTTGTCTTGGGAATGGGAGGGTTAGGGTCAGGCGAAACCGGCGCCTCAAGGCACAAGACATTGACAAATTCATCCTGCCCGCCGCATTTCTGAAGCCTTTTGTTTTGAATCCTGGCTACTCACAAGTGACCCCCATCCCTCATCCTGCCAGCCGCTGAAGGATGCCTTGCCATGCCAGGGGAGCTCAGCTCCACTAATTCTTGTCATTCAACCCTCCTGACAGGTCCAGACCTCAAACTCTCCAGAAGCGTGAAAAGAGAGAGAGGGGGAGGCTGAAATATTTATTTCGGCACATAATGGCTTGCCCAGATTTAGGACCCATATCAATTTTCTTTTTCTTGTTGCCTTTATCATTGCAGGTCACTGGCGAGCCTCAAAGCGTTCACTGGGCTGGAAGAGCTGGTCGTCGACAACAATCTGCTCGGAAATGACCTCCGGTTGCCTAGGTTACCCAACCTCCACACCCTGACACTCAATAAGAACCAGATATCCTTTACTCACTGTCCAACAAAGGACTAGAGATATACTACTGTACCGCTATGAGAATGGATGACTTTAGTTTTTCCACCTTGTTTTCTCTTATTTTATGTTTTTTTTGGGGGGGGGGTTTACCCATGTTCTTTTTTTTAAGTAATGTCGTTTTTTTTTATAGTGTATTTGTTCTAAAGTTAAACACAGTGCAACAGAGACAAGTGGTACTTGTTGTGTCGCCTCATTTAAGCAAACTGGTTTTTGAGCCACAGGGACCTCTAGTGGAGAAGTGCCCGTCGTGAGTGTTTTGATGTGAGGAGAGAGGGAGGTTGACGTAGGAAAGAACTACTACACTCGCTAGGTTCTAAGAGTGGTGCGACGTATTAGACGTAACAGTCATTTGGGATCCTGACGAATATGTTTCCAATGTATTCATATGCAGTAACGTTAAACGTTAACGTTGCAAGGGAAGACTGGGGACAATTAAATCACCAGAAAAAAGAACATACATAATTAGAAAATAAACAGTGACACTCGACTCATTTTGTACCACTTAAAACCACTTAAACTAAATATGCGGTTGTTTTTGCTGTCGCAGAATATGCGTTGGCAGTTGGCATTGTGTATAACGATGAAGAGTAGCTTCCTCATACTACAGTAAAACCCTGTACACATTAACCACATTGAATTCATGACACACAGACATATTGCAATGTTGCATAGTTGGTGAATACCCTCTGTTTGTTACTGCAGCTTAAGAGGTAGTTTAACAATGGGTCCTGTTCTCCTGTGGAACGCTACATCCATCCAGAGGGTAATGATGCAGACACACACACACACACACACACACACACACACACACACACCTCCAGAGCCGACATTCAAACTAGGGCTCCTTGAAGTGTGCGTCAGGGACTCAAAGCCGAGTGTGGTTGTGAAGTGGTCGGAACATGCTAATGGGCCAATTATGTACATCCTGACATGGCGCGGTGCCATTCCCAAACTGGAGGGCTGCATTAGTGCTGTTGTATTTTGACACTTTGGGCCTCCGTTTTCTAATGAAGTGAATGTATTAGTGATGAATGTGGCTGTTTAAAGGGGGTTGTTTGTTTTCTCTGGGTGTTTTGGGGAAAGTATTTTCCATGGCACAGTGCTGGGAATCATGGACTGTTTGAACCACAGGGCATCCATCATTTGAGAGAGAGAGAGAGAGAGAGAGAGAGAGAGAGAGAGAGAGAGAGAGAGAGAGAGAGAGAGAGAGAGAGAGAGAGAGAGAGAGAGAGAGAGAGAGAGAGAGAGAGAGAGAGAGAGAGAGAGAGAGAGAGAGAGAGAGAGAGAGTAGTAGTAGAGTAAGAGACCTCAACAGCCAAATGATCTTACTATTCTCCAAACTAAGCCTCCCTCTCTGCCCCAATCACATGACACCTCTTACTGGCCTGTGACATCACACGATGCCTCCTACTGGCCTGTGACATCACACAATGTCTCTTACTGGCCTGTGACATCATCACATGATGCCTCTTACTGGCCTGTGACATCATCACATGATGCCTCTTACTGGCCTGTGACATCACATGATGCCTCTTACTGGCCTGTGACATCATCACATGATGCCTCTTACTGGCCTGTGACATCATCACATGATGCCTCCTACATGCCTGTGACATCACATGATGCCTCCTACTGGCCTGTGACATCACACGATGTCTCTTACTGGCCTGTGACATCATCACATGATGCCTCTTACTGGCCTGTGACATCATCACATGATGCCTCTTACTGGCCTGTGACATCACATGATGCCTCTTACTGGCCTGTGACATCACATGATGCCTCTTACTGGCCTGTGACATCACATGATGCCTCTTACTGGCCTGTGACATCACATGATGCCTCTTACTGGCCTGTGACATCTCATGATGCCTCTTACTAACATTGACGTGCTTTAGTGTTTAGTGCAGGGAGGGGAGAGAAAGGGGAAGGGGCAGTAAATGCTAATGTAATTAACAGCGCTGTATCCTTGACCTCTGCCCTCTGACACCTGACGGATATCGAGGCTCTGCTGGAGCACTTAGGGGAGGTGACCCCGTCGCTGGAGTACCTGAGTCTGCTGGGCAACGAGGCCTGCCCCAACCAGCTGGTCAGCCCGGACAAGGACGAGGACGACTACCAGAGATACAGGTACAATCAGTCAGTTTTAGTGTAGCAGAGACCAGGGGGGCGCACGGTGATGATGTCACAGAGGTTCTCACACACAAAGGTTGCCTGTTCACTTCACTGTACTGGAATTCTACCATTGTTGGAAACATTTGTACTTTTTTACTGATTTAATTCATTAAACGTAGACTCTTGAACGTGTTGCAACAGAAGCCCATGCATTAACAGTTTGTGTTGTGCAGCAAACCTCTCTGGTAGAACTCCCTCCCCACAATGATCCTCAACGCCCCCACCCTGGGCTCCTTCAAACTAGCCCTCAAAACACATCTGTTCTCCAAGGCCTTTGGCCCCTAGTCATTGTTTCAGTTTTGTTTTGTTTGTTTTCTGTTTTGTCTGTCCGATCATTCCCCTGTAAAGCGTCCTTGGGCTTTTTGAAAGGCGCTATATAAATTAAAGTTATTATTATTATTATTATTAGAATAAAAATATCTTTGCTTCTCATCCAGGCAGCTGTTTACCATAGGCTAGTTTTCAGAGAAATTGAACCAATCCAGAAGAAACTGACGGACATGGAAAGAAAGAACGTGAAAGTGAAGGGCAGTGAAACGAGGGATGCTCTTGTTTCTCTCTCGGCCACTACAGTATAATTCATGAAAGTTGCTGTTTTCAGGGGAATGGCATAATACTAGATTGTACCTTTATTGTTTCGAATCGCCATGTCGTTTTTGTCCCTGTTTTTCCCCTCAGTCAGATTTCAACCGTTCTAAAAAGCTTTGTCAAGCCACCTCTCTCTCTCTCTCTCTCTAGTCTGGTTTTGCAAAATGGATTTCATGTGTGACCAGTCACCACCACAAATGAGTGTTTACTACCAGAGCTGTACAGAGGAGACGATGCATTAAACATCAACGCTCTCTCCTCGAGAGCTCTGAAATGTGACCGCCATTTGTCAGGGTCCTTTACATAAAACGCCATGAAGGCCAAAAAAAGAAAAAAAAGCATACTCCTGTTTTGTCTGTTTTAGCCCTAAGTGCTTGTTTCTGACTGTGTTGGGGGTATGAATCATTTAGCACACCCACCCAGGCCTGGCTGAAAACCTTCTCCAACCCCCCCCCCCCCTCGCCTCTCACTGTCGTACATTGTCTTACAGCTGAGGGATGCTGTTGTGTTTGTGACTGACAGCGTCTATCGGAGGCCTACGCTCTAATATTTATAATGTGTCACAAAGTAATACATCAATTTGAGTGTGATGCAGATTTCATGGCTGACAAGGTTAGGTGGCGGGCAGGTCGTGACAGCACTGGCCTTGGGCGATGAATACCCTCAGCCCCCCCCACCCCACCCCCCCGCCACGCCCCGGGACTTACTGCTCACTCAATTACCCACTGGAACGCAGGGGCACCTTCAATTAGAAATATACACACTTAAGTGATGTGAGTGTAGTATGTTAGAACATAACATTCAGTCACCAGTGTCTCTGTGAGATTAGTGTTGAAGAGAGCAGAAATACAGTGACAACAGTCTATCTCTCTCTCTCGCTCTCTCTCTCCCTCTCTCTCTCTCTGTCTCTCTCTCGCTCTCTCTCTCGCTCTCGCTCTCGCTCTCTCTCTCTCTCTCTCTCTCTCTCTCTCTCTCTCTCTCGCTCTCGCTCTCTCTCTCTCTCTCGCTCTCATCTCTCTCTCTTTCTCGTGAAGGAGGAAGTCTGACCGACGACCATGGAATGCCCCTATAACACAGAGGCCTATTGTTGCCTGCTATGTTTACATCTTGTCTCAAGTGACACAATCTCATTTTTAAATCTCTGATCAAAGACCAGAATGTACTGGACAGTTTTGCCTCAGGTGCGCTAACCACCGCCGCCACCTGCACCTGTGCCCACTCAAGCACCTTGGAGTTCAAACATTGTAACGTTGGAATAACAATAATTAACTTAACAATCAGCCCTCATTCCAAGCACAAATTATCATCTTTTCCTCTTTAGTGACACAATCCTATATGTTGGACGTATGTGTACATATGTTACGGTACATGTGGGAAAACTAGGGTTAGGTGCTAGGGTGCTACGGTTAGGGTTAGGGTTAGGATTAGGGTTAGACATGCCAGCATGTACCAAGTCGAAGTAGCACCTAACCCTAACCTTCCCACATGTACCGTATTCCCACATGTACCGTAACACATACACTACACAACATAATTGTCAATGGTTTGACTAGCACTGTGATCTTCAACAGCTATGGTACATACGCTAGTGTGTTTCAAGCTTCTTTTTGGGGTAGGAACATACCACACTGTATCGTGTGTCTCACAGCACAAGGAGACACGATTTCACCCTCGCAATTCAAACCTCGGCATACAGGTTTTGATTGAATCACAGTGTGCCATACTGTTGTCGTCCCTCCCCTGCCACTCTGATTGGTCAGAGGCTTGTCATCTGCTGTGACCCAGTGATGGGGAGGTGATCCGGTAGAGAGAATGACCTCTCTTGCATGTCTCCCAAGGCCACGTTCACATCTGCATGTCTCCCCAAGGCCGCCATGTTTGACATTTCATCAGAGAGAACGGTTGTTGCACTCTGCTGTAACAGGTGGAGGAGAGACCTCCTGGGGAAAATTTCACATGGATTTTTTTCTTTTTGATTGATGTTCTGGGTGTATTTGTGTTCATGCTTCAGGTTTTTCTGTTTGCCACACATTTAGTATCCCACAATATCTGTTACCCTCTAGCCCTGGAGGGTCATTCCCATGTCACCCTGATGGAATCACTCCCCAGCCTCCCTCCACAGTAATCCTGGGCTGTTGAAAACCTCCCGTCAGTTTTGACTATATCTGCCTTCATCACCGTCATCGTCGTCGTCAACTCGCCCGCGTATGAGTAGCTCTCTGTGAGACCTGTCTCTGCCCATATCCTCTGTGTCCCTCCTCACCCTCCACTTTTGTGTGTGTGTGTGTGTGTGTGTGTGTGTGTGTGCGTATGTGTGTGTGCGTGTGTGCGTGCATGCGGTGTATGTGTGTGTGTGTGTGTGTGTGTGTGTGTGTGTGTGTGTGAGAGAGAGAGTGTGTGTGCGTGCGTGTGGTGTATGTGTGTGTGTGTCTGTGTGTGAGAGTGTGTGTGCGTGCGTGCGTGCGTGTGTGCGCGCGTGTGTGTGTGCGCGCGTGTGTTTGGCTGCAAACCCTAGCCTTGACTTGCCTCCCTCCACTCCCACCCTCCCCATGAAAGCTTCTGTTGTCATCTATGTATTCCAAACCATTATCTGCTGACGTTTCTCTCCCTCCAAATGAAAGATAGAGAGTGTCTGAGAGCTTAAAAAGATATCTGTGATGTTGCCGGAATGACAGGTTTGGCAGATGGGGTGTATATCTCCTTTCGTTTCTATTTATATTTCGTCCTTATTTTGATCGGCTTTGAAGGTTATTACATCCAGAAAGAAGATATCATCACCATTGCATCTGTGCTACTGAGTAAACACACTGCTTCTTTTCTTGAGCTGTGTTGATATTTGTGTTTTACAAATTGGAATTTGTGTCATTTGATTTGCATAATCGTGTTTTACATCAATAATAATAGCTAGTTTACATGCTATGGCAGGTTCTGTGGAGTTGAAATACAGTATCATCTATTTGTCCGATGGGCAATATAACAGTCCAAATCTTTAGTCTTTTGTTCGTCAGATTGGGCTTAGTGTTACTGTAAACAGTAATCAATTGCCTATTTACTCAAATCACGTGTAAGAAATATGTTTATGTAATTGTCTAACTTCTTATGACTTTGTTCTGATGCGTTAGATGGTGTAACGGGTCGTCTTTTTCTTAGGTACTTTGTTCTACACAAGCTTCCTAGCCTCAAGTTTCTGGACACCAGGAAAGTGACCCAGAGAGAGAAGATGGAGGCTGACGCACGAGGAGCCTTCATGAAGGTGGTCAAACCCAAGTCAGATATGGTGAGTGGACCACTTTGTTTTCTGTTAGAAGTTAATGTGTGGGTGGCCTGGGGTGGTCCAGTGGTCTAGCACCACGGTCTACAGTGCACACATATGCCCATGTCGGCATGGGTTCGAATCCGGCCCATGCCCTCCTGACATGCCCTCTCTCCCTTCTTCTCCTTACTTTCCTGTCTGGGGACTGCAATAACTTTTTTTTAAAAAGAAGTTAATGTGTGTACTGTATATGGTGCTCTCTTCTTTTCAGCCAACGAAATGAAAAAATTAATGAAATAAAAAATGTTCTGAACTTTCAAGAACTTCAGAAGTTCCGAACGTGAGTCCTGCTTCAAAGTAGTCACCCCAGAGATCTTAGATGATGTTTCTATTCATAATTACAGATCAATCACCCCTGTGTGACATCAGTCATTTGTCTAGGCCTTCTAACCCCACTTAGGCCACATGGAAGTGATGTGGATGAGTAGGACAAGCTGCTCCTGGAAGTAGAACATTACCCTCATCCCTCTATCCTCCTCCTTCCTGTCTCCTTTCCGGGGGTTGTCTGTGAGTGTCAGGCCTTTTAACAGCCACCCTCATGGTGCACACTCTCCCCTCTCTCACTGTCTGTCTCTCTGTGTGTGTGTGTGTGTGTCGGTGTGTGTGTGTGCGTGTGTGTGTGTGTGTCTGTGTGTGTGTGTGTGTGTGTCTGTGCGTGCGTGCGCACATGTGTGTGTGCGTGCATGTGCACGCGTGTGTGTGTCTATGTGTGTGTGTGTGTGTATGTGCACCCGTGTGTATGTGGTTGCGTGTGTGTGTGTGTGTGTGTGTGTGTGTTACCACGGCCTGACCTCATTCCGTATGCTTGAGCCCAGATCAAAGCAGACGGGCGGCTGTCCGGTCGCTGTTGTGTTGCCGAGCGTGACAGCGGCCGCGATCGGGGCGACAGCTCACGTACACACCGGTCACAATCACTTAATTATCCCCGGCCCGTGTACCTTTTCCTCCCTTCTTCGTTTAGAGCCTAGCAGACTAATTAGAGCTTGGGATTCCGTACAGCTGATGTAACCTCCTCTACCCTTTCCTCCTCTACTAGCCCCTCACCCCCTCTCTCTCCCTCCCTCCCCTTGTTTTTTGGAAGAGGGTAAATGAACAGCTTTGGTACGATTTGATGTCATGTATCTGTAAGGGTCATGAAATATTTACTTATTTAGATCAGCAAGGTCTGAACGTCCCCAGGGTCTCGCCAAGGAGTCTGGGAGACCGAAAATGATCCCCACAGTGGCATCAGAACAAAGCAAGGCAGATGCATGGACGTCAGCGTAGGGTTTAAAAGTGCAGGGAGAAAACAAAAATATTTATAGTTTCAGACACGCCAAAATATTGTACTCTTTTAGCGTCAGTTCACGCAGCCCCTCTGTTCTCCATTCATCGTGCAAGTGGCAGACAACAAAGGAAAACAACAATAATTTAACCCCGTTCTGGCGTGTTTGGTAGATGTAGAACAATGGATTGAAAACACTACTCCTCCGCTTGATATGAAAGGAAGCGGAGTGCCTTTACAACGCGTGTTGGCAGGCAAAAGTCACTCTGCTGGATTATATTTACGTAGCTTGTCGAAGTTACAGAAATGTGTGTGCGTGCGTGCGTGCTTGCGTGTTCGCGAATCTACAGAATCATATATAGTATATATATTAACAATGCAAAAGACACAAATGTACTGTATTCTTCCATCACGTTGTGTCGATCTCTTCCGACCTAGAATGACATCATTCTAAATATATGTTAGAGTGGGCCAGCCTACTGTTTCACGTCTCAACCGCCATTGTGCCGGTACACAGAGAGGTGAGAGTCGTGAGATCTTGAGATGTCCCGTGCCTGTGCTTGAGACCCGAACCTTGGTTGTCACACCAGTGTCTCCCCCGACGACGTTTTTTTTGAGTCAGATGAGGCATGATGTGTCAGCCATAACAGGCTCAGCGGGTCGTGTGTACTTCCCGCTTCTAATTGGCTCCATCCTTCAGAGCGATCGTGTGCTGGCCAATAGTGCGGGGTCACCAATTAACAAGTGGTGCAGACAAACGAGTGAGCAGGGAGAGAGATGATGGCGTAATTAGATATTTGTGTTTGCTGTTATGTATCGTACAGTGGGGGTTTCTCCCATAACAGGGGTGAATGGTGTCTGGTGTTAGCTTGGTGACAACGCAACGCTAATTAGTCTCTCTCTCTCTCTATCTCATTCCCTCTCGTTTCGTCTCATCATAAATATCACTGTCGTTCTATAACGAGTTCAGCTAACACCACTCTCTACACTGTGGTGGTTGAGTAGTTATTAGTTAAACTCATTGGTCATCTACATGCTTGAGTTAATCTTTACCCTCCCATGTTGTCTGTCCAGGGGGGCATACTCCTAGCCTAGCGTGATATATTGGAATAGCTAATGGGCGTGCTGTGAACGAGCTCGCCCTGAACTTTGGCAACCTCTTTGAGTCACATCAGAAATGAGTGTGACCACCGTTGAAGCTGCTTTTCAGTGATGCCGTTCTGGCATGGCATGGTGAGCAGCCACAAGGCTCAGATAAGACAGCTGTGGGCTTTAATACAATATGAACACCAGAACGTCTCAATAGGGTCTCTTAATTCACGTCCGTAGAGCTGGATGTTGTTGATGTTGGGTTGTTTTCGGTAAGACGCAGGAGCTTGCACATGCATGCCCAACACACACACACATCTATACCTACACACGCACACACACACACACGCACGCACACACATGCACACATGCACGCATTCACACACACACACACACACAAGCATACAGTACACACACAAAACAAGATTTCTATGTGTTCATATCTTTGTGTGTGGTTGTGAGGGAGGTCAGTCTTCTCATCTTTGATTGGCTGAAGGAGGGTGGGAGGGAGGGGGGGGGGGGGGGGCTCATGGTGCTAGGGGTGGGGTTAAGTAAGAGGGTCAGTAAATAACCTGAAATAAACAAGTTTATGTCTTAAAGACTATTCAAGTTACGTTTTTTCCCCCCAAAACCACGACAGAGCAGAAAGCAAGAGAGGAAAAGCCTTGCCCTTGAGCTGTACTTGGCTAAATTAGGCGTGTTGGAATGTTGGTAATGTGATAATTCTCCTTTGAGGACTCGGAGGTCACGGAATGCCATGGCGATAAACCACGGAGAACCATTTGGACCGCTCAGGGCTGCGTTTGAAAATACATGTGGTGGGTTCACTGTGGGCTGGGCTCTCCCTCCCAGCCTTTCCTCTTCTCGCTGTGCCACAAAGCCCGCATCATGTTGTTGAAAACCTCGGGTTCAACTGACCGTGTCTATCAAAACACGTTGACAACACGTTCTGTTTTCAGACCCCAGGGCTCCCAGTCAAGCGAGAGAAGCATGTCGGATTTGACCAGTATTATAACATTTCACTCCCCCCCCCCCACATGTTAAAGAGAAGCGGATGAAGCTCTCAGCTACCCCCCCCCCGCCTCGACTAAAACACAGCTCGGCAGCGACGTCAGAGGGTATAACGGTTCCGCGGATGTCACTTTGATTTTCGCTCAGACGAAGACTTTGACTTGATTTTTTTGAGCTGGGACATGAGTTTTTTCCTCCCCACATCCTTCTGCTTGTATAATGCAAAGCAGACGTGTGTCTCAGGTGGGTTCGAGCCAGCTTCCCCAACTCCCATGAGCCTCTGCTCTTAGGGGTAACGGCCCCTCGGATGGAATTGACAGTGACGGAGCCAGGAAAAGTCCTCAAGCGGATCTTTTCAGTTCTGCGTTTCTTCCTCCCCTGAAGTTAAACCTGCTTTTACTGCGCTGCAGTTCACATCCAGTATGTACGGAAGAAAACAGTCACAATCGACTATATGATAGACCGCGTGATTTTTAGGTGCATCATGATGCATTACGAGAAGCGTGATTTGGGCATTTTCTCACATCACCGGTTGGTCTCCCTCTGAGGGTTTTTTGGGGTTTCTTTTTCAGATCTCTCTAGTGTGCCTAGTAAAGTATGTCGCTCCGTTCATCTCTGTGCTAGAGAATTACAGAATGAGTTTCCATGAAGCTTTCAAAACATAACAAACAGCATACGATAGAGCGCTCTCTGAATGCGCCTTCAGTGGGTTTGCTGAATCACTTTACTGGATAAATGTGTCCTGGGAGAAAACTCCAAGAATATGGTTCTCATCAGGAGATGAAAATACTACCAAACCGAGCACTATGAAAGCAGGTTTATCATCATTTCTGGCAGTATACATGTTTTTATTTCCAGCTTGATGTACCACACTTAATATTATTTATGTGTGTCATTTACTTCAGGCCTATTTCATAGCAGGCCGCATTGCTGTTACCTTGGTTCAGTACTGTAGGTGAGTGAAGGACATTTTGTTTGGTTGTTGGATTAAGTACTTATGCAGGTTGTGTTACCATAATCAGTGCTCGCCTGCCTTAAGACAGACAGACAGACAGACAGACAGACCGGACGGACAGACAGACAGACAGACCGGACAGACAGACAGACAGACAGACCGGACAGACAGACAGACAGATACATTTACAGAGTGTGATCTGCTTACGCTGACATGTTTTTATTGTTTACCTTTCATAATGTCTACATGTCATTTGGTTACAGAACATTGTAATTATCATGTTTTGGTTATTAAAACCAGCTGTTTTTAATGATGTGTTGTTATGAATGTGTAGTAAATAATAACAAGATATCTCAAACCTTTTCAGTGAGACAGAAAAAAAAACGGAGCTTGCAGACAATAGGTGTCAGTTGCTTCTGTCTATGAATAAGTCAACGTGATTGTGTTTCATTAAAAGACTGACTCGTGATGGACTTGACTCCAACCATCAAGCTTGGGCCCAAACTGCATAATTCAAAACACAAAACACAAAAACAGAAATGACTACCTTTTAATTGTGACAGCCCAGATCACGACGCTACTATATTTCAGCTCGTTATGTCTGTATACTCATCTTGTTATTGAGGTTGTTCCCTTCCAAGTGTTACAGGGAACACACAGCCACTTGATTTTTTGGGCATTTTTTGGCGTGTTTGTAAAGAAATCTCCTTGGAGGAGTTTAAATCAACCATTGGGTCCCACACTAGCCTACAGTGAAGTGGGCCTACAGTATATGATATGAAAGTCAACACAACATAAACCTATATATATACAGTATATATATATATGTATATGCCATTTAGCTGACACTTTTTCCCAAGCGACTTACATTCTAACGAGTGCATCCACTTTTCAATACGGTCCCAGCGGGATTCGAACCCACAACCTAAACGTTGTCAGTGCCATGCTCTACCGACCGAGCCACAGAAGACCATGTTTCCAAAAGGGAACCAGAGTTAGGGTTAGGGTTAGGCCTGGCCCACACGTTCCTCCTGTCAGCCCTGTGTGTCTCTCTTCCCTGAGATACTCTAGGTGTCACTCTGCACTTCAGTGTTTGGACCGGACCCTGAATAAACCCGAGTTCTTAATGTTCTGGCAGCTGGACGGCGGAGGTCGTCGGGAGGGTACAGTGTATGAAAACAACAGCAATTAAGCCAGGGGAGTGACTCACACTGTCCACATAAATCAGCCTGGGCCCTGCACATCATAAACACACTGTTAAAAGTTTAAAGCAGCTTTAATTGTAAGTAATAGCACAAGCGGTGATTTACGAGCTTGTTCAAAGCCGGGGAGGCGCGGGGGTGCGTGACCTCAGTGTCACGTCACTCTCGTAGCAACAACATGATAGATGGATTATTCTGTTTGGCCCCAAAAAACGTTATGAAAACAAACAGATGTTTTTTTAAGGGCTATTACGAGTTTGGAGTGGATCTGGTTTTATTAACTGATTTTCCCTTTCTTTATTGGGATTCTGAACATGGGAGAGAAAGTGCCCTGTGGTGAGCTGTGTTTTTTTTGTTGTTGTCTTGACGTCTCTTGCGCTTCGCGGTTTTCGTTTGAGCCGTGTCTGAAAGCAGTCCAAGGCTAACCAGTAATAACGTGATGTCTTTTTCCACTTCTTTCAGTACAGTTTTCATACATTTTGACTAATGATAACATGGCATGCTTTTTGTGTCATATATTAAATAAGTATATATATATATATATATATACTGTATATATATATGTGTATTTATCATTATCATAATATTGATCTCTCAGGTTTTTGCATCACAGAAAGCGTTTTGCTGTGAGCACGGAATGTTCCAGAAATGTTCCAGAGATGATAAAAAGCCTCTGAGAATGTGCACATTCTTGCGTCTGTAATGTAAGATTTCTAAGCTTCTTTTAGATACCGGAAAAGGGCAGGGAAATAGAATGTTTCCACTTCAACCGAACTGTCAGCCTTCATATTCGACGCAGACATTCGTACATAAACGGACTGCAACCCACAGTCCTCTCTCCAAGACTGATCCCGTCTCATTTTAACCCACGTTGCCACAAAACCCCATCCTAGCCCTTACACAGATCAAGTTACTCTATCCAGTATTGCAACTGCTGTCTCCGTTCAATTATACTACTTATGAAACAGATGCATTTGGCCATTTAGCTATTCCAGAGTGCAGGCGTGTGTCCCAGTACATCAGTTCCATCCATCTAACCACTCATCAGATCGTCTCTCTGTTTGTCTCTGGTGATGGGGAGATGTTGCCAGCCTAACTAGAGACAGCTGGCTAGGTTCTGGAGGACTCCTCGGAAACCTTCGATCTACCCGACAGAGACTGATCCTGTATTTGTTTATCTACAGTCTCGTTTGAGTCGAAAGTGACACTGCACATTAATCAACTTTTCATGTTGAAGTGTCAGAGTTAAATATGACCGTGCCTGCGTCAGATTCATCAGATGATACTAAAAGTGCTGCTCTGGTTGACACCGGGGTATGTGTTAACGTAATGATGCTCACAAAGGGACTCGTATGATACTGTATGTGGAATATTTGGCTGTGATAAGTATTTTGGCTTGTAGACGTTTATTTGGCTTGTCAACGTTTATTTGGCTTGTAGACGACTATTGCTTTCTCTTTCTAGACCACAGAAAAAAAGAGAGTTGAGGTGTGAGCGTAGACGTGGCTGGCGTATGAACACACTCTTCAGCATTGCTGATTGACACAATGTCCCTCTTTGACCTCCATCTCAAGATGTGTGATATCATAAGTGCCTCTAAACCCATTTGCTGGTGTGGAGAGCTCACAGGGCAACGTCTGAGGCCTCTGGAAAACTCTCTCCCTCTCTTTCCCCTCTGCAGCAGTTGTTGACTTTCAGGAGCGGAGGGAGAGAGAGAGAGAGAAGAGAGAGAGGAGAGAGAGAGAGACAGAGAGAGAGACAGAGAGACAGAGAGACAGAGAGACAGAGAGACAGAGGAGAGAGAGAGAGAGAGAGAGAGATGAGAGAGAGGATGAGAGAGAGAGATGAGAGAGAGAGAGAGAGAGAGAGAGAGAGAGAGAGAGAGAGAGAGGGGTGGAGGGCGGATGATGCCAAAAAACTCTCTCCATTGAAGTTTTGTGCTTACACAGGCCCTCTTTGTGGTTGTTTAAAAGCTTGTCAGACGCGTCAGGCGCGGGCTCGGGAAAAACGTATATTGTTTCCAGCCCACTTGGATCGCCCCCCCCCCCCCGACATCTGCCACTCTACCGAGATGATAAATTCCTGCCTCATTAAGCGGGGGTGTGGGATTACAGGCTGACAACACATTAATCACGAGCCTGGGTGGCAGCACAGCGCCCCCCACCCCCCCACACACACACACCCCCGCTACAGGCTACAGGCATTGTTTAACCAAACTTTTCTAATGTGTCACTCTCCCTTCCCCCCGACAGCCCGTAATCAATCATGCTGATTGACAGGCCTGATAGATTACACTATTTATACTTTGTGTAATGAAAGATAGCGTTTCCACCTTACTGTCATTGTCGAGAAGATGATAGGGCCGCCGAGCCGAGCTGAAGGGAAACACATAACCGACATCACGCCCCCCCCCCCCCCCCCCCCCCCCTCAAAAAAAGAGAGAGAAACAAACTGGGAAAGAAAAGAAAAGACAGGATAGGCAGGAAGACAGATCATGGCGTGCCGCATTGTGAACTTTTTTGTACGCAGACAGTGTTGAACTCCTCGGTGGCTGGTTTTCATGTGAGGCTACATTGTTCGGCGACGGCAGCATAGCTTTAAGGCAGGCTTCATAGTGCCACCATGCTATTGTCATCCGTGTCGCTATCAGTGGCAGGTCATAACTCTGGCAGGTAAAACGAGGCTTTTGTCTAGCCGAGGTATACAGGTATTCCCTTTCTGTGTGACCCCGTTTGGTGAGGTTGAGGTGGTTTTCTTTTCTTTTTTTCTTTTCTTTTTGTCAGAAAGCAAATGATTTACACGTGTATGACAACAAGATGACAGGTCATCATATACTGGATGTGTTGTAGTCTTTAGTGCTCCAAAGCTTGTCAGAATAATGGTGAGACATGTTTTTCCCCCCCCTCACAAGGTCCTGGGAACTCGTGGATGAAATGACACACTTTCAGGTGGCCCTCGCACATAATACGCTTATGTTCCCTTTTGTGTCCACTTTCAGCTGTACATCTTTGTCTGTTTGGATATGAGGTTTCAGGAGAGAGAGAGAGAGAGAGAGAGAGAGAGAGGAGATGAGAGAGAGAGAAGAGAGAGAGAGAGAGAGAGAGAGAGAGAGAGAGAGAGAGAGAGAGAGAGAGAGAGAGAGAGAGAGAGAGAGAGAGAGAGAGAGAGAGAGAGAGAGAGAGAGAGAGAGAGAGAGAGAGAGAGAGAGAGAGAGAGAGAGAGAGAGAGAGAGAGAGAGAGAGAGAGAGAGAGAGAGAGAGAGAGATTTATTATTTAATTAATTTAATTATTTGAAGCCCCCGAAAAAAGGAAAGAGCGAAAAATAAATAAAAGCAGTCTATCATGTTTTTGACAGGCTAGAGGCAGGCGAGTCAATTCACGACTTTTTCCCTTGTGAGGCAGTGGAGCTGTCAAGAAATTAGTTACTAGACCATATTACGGTAGAGCCAGGTAATTTACCCTCATAGATGCGATCGCAAATAACTAGCAAGGAGCCCCCGCATTCCTGACCTGACACTGCTTTGTGTATAATGCAAAATCTAGTGACATGTTCAATTGGTTTCTGTCAGCCGCGGGATTGAATTCTCTGCCTACTGTGTCTCGTCGCGGAGCACGCTGGTCAATTAGTTCTGAGGCTGTCAGTGCACACAGAAGACACACTGTTATTTAGTGTGTGTTAACTCTGCATCATTAAGACACTGTCTGCACAGAGGAATAGCACACACCTGAAACATTATTTATTCCCT